>NC_090187.1:4366908-4666908 GCF_024679245.1 Pseudorasbora parva | reverse complement strand
AGTCATCATAACTTCACTTCAGTTTTCTGAACTTAAATGTTCTAGTCATCATAACTTCACTTCAGTTTTCTGAACTTAAATGTTCTAGTCATCATAACTTCACTTTAGTTGGTTGCAAAGCTGCTTTAATAAGTATTAATTGCATTACTATATTGATTTGTAAATTACATTTGATTTAGAATAAAACCTATAGCAAATTAAAATCACAGCAACACATATCAGTACACATTTATATTTATTGCAAAAACAAACACCAAAAACAACCACACAAAAGGTCTGAAATGTCCTTTCTTCAGAAAATTGCAAAAAGAAACAGCACACACTGTTAAACACCTCTGATTTGGCTTTATACCATTTTAATTTAAACTTAATTTAAGTTCATTTTAATTAACAATGTGTAAGCTCTCAAGCTTCAGTACATTTATCAATGAGCATAAACAGCACATATGCACCAGTGTTACCTCACTGCATTTTTTTCAGCTTTGCAGCTCTCCCCAACCATTAAACCTAGATTAAAAATAAAAATAAAATAAAAAGTTGGATAACCTCATAACTCGAGCCCAAACAGTGTGGCAAAGGCATTTAGGGCATCTTCTAGATCCATGACCACAATCTCCGTCCAGTATGACATCCACATCCACAACATCATCTGGGAAGGCACTATCATGTCTGATGACCTCACTCATGGTCAAGATGCCCTACATTAACCCCATGAACAATGTCTCTCTCATCATCATCTGGCTGGAAAAAAATGAGACACAGATACAAATTTTAAGTGGTGCTGTCATAAAATATTTATTCAAACATACATTAAATACTAAAGAACAGCAATACAATAACTATGCAATATAGTAAATATACTTTTTCTAGCTGACAGAATATTTTTTCTGAGGTAAATGTGACATGACATTGCTTAAAAGCTATTTATTGACGTTTATTAACGTTTGCGCAGTTGAAACACTGCGATTACATGAGACAATACAGATTTCATACATTGTACTGTATCTTTAAACATATTCTCTGATGTTCATACATGTTTATTTCATGCTGTATCTACTAGTAAAGTGCAATATTCAAATGCAAAAAAGCAACAAAAACAACATTTAAAACCACTGTCATATTAAAGGGTTAGTTCACCCAAAAGTGAGAATTAGCCCATGATTTACTCACCCTCAAGCCATCCTAGGTGTATTACATTCTTGTTTCATATCGTTCATTCACTTGGCCAAATAAAAAATGTGCTTGTCCGGAAAAAAGTTCGATATTTTTTTGTTTTTCCGTGCGTGTGTGTGTTGTAACTATAATTTATTCTGAAGCAATATTCTCCCCAGTGTTCAATCAGCTTTGACATATTTAAATATGCATATTTGTGATTTTAAAAAAATGTATTGAATCATTTGAAATGTAGGATATTTTCACCTTTTATAAAGGGAATTTTCCCCCTAATCTTATTAAATAAAGGCTCTGCTTCAGGTTTCATTCTATATTGTTAAATTTGATCAATACATTAAATTAAAATAAGACAAGATAAGGGCTGTTACCAATCAAATAAAATAATTTACACTGAAAAATCACAACTACATTAAATAATGTTTTGAGATTTGTAGTTTTGAATAGACAAATACAAATGTTAGAAAGTATGTTTAAACATGAAACTAAACCTCCAGTAGGTGGCAGCAGGTGGCCGTCTTAATGAGTGAGCCATTGATTCGTTCATTTAAACGATTCATTCAAACACTGTTCAGTTGCTGTGAGACGCGTTACGGTTCTGCTGTGAACGATTTTCGCTGCTGAAATAGAACAAACACACTCAATATTGCATCTAAAATGTAAGTGACTAAGTGAATGTTAATGTAATGTTTATGGAACCGTCATATGAAATCAGAGTCACTTTCTGTCGTGATTGTATTCAGGAAACAGCTTAAATGGCTCTAGTGTTGTAATTTCTCCTCGAGAGGCTGCACGAGTGTCAACAGCGCAAACTTGTTATCGTCATTTCATCATATATTATTATCCACTATCGATCGCCACTTACACTAAATTAATGCACAATCATTCTTGCATTTTGGTGATTCGCTAACGTTAGTTTATTTTTTGTTTTAATCAGGCCCTTGTCCATCGGGCAAGTAAAATTCTCTTTCACTTGTCCCAGACAAGCGTTAATGTCGAGCCCTGAATCAGTTATATTAAAAAAAGTTCTGGCTAATCCAAAAATTATAAATGGCAGTGAATGGCTGCCCAAATTTTGAAGCCCAGAAAAAAAGTGCATCTATCCCAGGGCTTGACATTAACGCTTGTGGATTTTTCGAAGGGACAAGTGAAAGAGAATTTTACTTGCCCGATGGACCTGATTAAAACAAAAAATAGCTAGCGAATCACCAAAATGCAAGAATGATTGCATTAATTTAGTGTAAGTGGCGATTGATAGTGGATAATAATATATAATGAACTGACGATAACAAGGTCGCGCTGTTGACACTTGTGCAGCCTCTAGAGAAGACATTACAACACTTGACCTGTTTTCCTGAATACCACCACGACTGAAAATGACACTGACTTCACATGACAGTTCATAGCAAAACAATTAATTAACATTCACTTAAATTAACATTCCCTTAAAGTCACTTACATTTAAGAAGCAATATTTAATGTTTTGTTCTATTTCAGCAGTGAAAATCATTCACAGCAGAACCGCAACAAGTCACAGCAACATGTGTGTTACTGAACGTTTGAATGAATCGTTTGAATGAACGACTCAATGACTCACTCATTAAAACGGCCACCTGCTACCACCTACTGGAGGTTTGGTTTGATGTTTAAACATTATTGGTCTATCCAAAAATACAAATTTCAAAACATTATTTAATGCAAATTAAATTTTTCAGCGTAAATTATTTAATGTGATTGGTAACAGCCCTTATAGTGTCTTATTTTAAATTAATGTATAGATCAAATTTTACAATATAAAATGAAACCTGAAGCATAGCCTATATTTAATAAGATTAGAGGGGAAATGCCCTTTATATAAAGTAAAAAATAATAATTAAAAAATTCACAAATATGCAGATTTAAATATGTCAAAGCTGATTGAATACTGGTCAGCATATTGCTTCAGAATAAATTATATTTAAAACACACACACACACACACACACACACACACACACACACACACACACACACACACAAAATATCAAACTTTTTTCCGGACAAGCACATGAACATGCTTAATGTCAAGCCCTGTATCCATTATAAAAAATAATCCAGAAGGCTCCGGGGGGTTAATAAAGGCTTCTGGCGGACCGCCCTCAATTTACGAAATAAGTGTAATGCCTCTCAAAGTTCAAAAGGTTTACGCCACGTCCGACGTCATCGTCGCGGCAATTACGTTTTTTTTTACACCATGTCCGATGCCGTCGCTGCGCCAGTTGCGTTTTTCTTCCCCTCTACATCCGACAACATCGCCGTGCCAGTTACACTTTTTCCGTAACTTTAATACGGAAGGCCGTCGCGCCAGAAGCTACATATTTTACATTATAACTTTTTACATTACAAACCCATGGATTCACATCAGAATGTCTTTATTAACCCCCCTGGAGCCATGTGGATTACTTTTACAATGGATGGATGCACTTTTTTCTGGGCTTAAAAATTTGGACTGCCATTCACTGCCATTTATAATGCTTTAGATTTTTTTTAAATATAACTCCGATTGTATTCGTCTGGAATACACCTAGTATGTCTTGAGGGTGAGTAAATCATGAGGTAATTTTCCTTTTTGGGTGAACTTACCCTTTAATAGTTATTTATTTTACCTGTATCGATTCAAACTCACATTTAATAATTTTCAAGGAGTTTCATGAAACTTATCTGTATCTGATGGCGATCTGAGAGAGAGACCATGCAGTGAAGCGAGATGTAGTTTCATCCGATCCGTAAACCAGTTCAGTTTCTTGTCAAGGAGCAATAGATAAAAACATTTAAAAAAAAAAAAAAAAAAAAAAAACATTTTATAGGCTTATTGACAACATGTTGCAATGTGTACACTGTACAATGACTCAATGTGATTTAATTAGGGCTGAATACTTCAAATTTCACAATTTGATATTATTTAAATTCATAAAGTTAATATTTACCAGAAATTGCAGCAAATATAGTGAAACGGCTGTCCACCTCCAACCATTCGAACAAATAGACGGCGCGAGTTGTTGAGAGCTCCATGAACCCCGCGAGGTAAAAGCGTGTAACGTTAGGAACTCTGTATTTCAACGGCTCTGGGAGCACAACACACACACACACACACACACACACACACACACACACACACACACACACACACACAAATATAATTATAAAACAATATAATGTCATAAATACACTTTGTAGATGAGGTTAAACACGTAACTTACTTTGTGTTATCTTGGTTAAAAGTAAACTCCATGTCTGCACTGCACGGTGAGTCATGTCCCCTGTGAGAAAAATTTTGGCTCGTTTAAACGCGCACAGCATATAAGTTACATATTGGTATAAATCAATAAATTATGAAAAACAAATGGTAAATGAGATAAAACACTTACTTTATAATATTTCCCTGTAAAAAAGTTCTCTCGCCTCAGTCGCCTGTTTCTATCCTCCGCTCTGCACCGCGAGTCAAAGAAGATATCTCTAAGTTTAGGTGCGCACGGACACACACACACACACACATACCATCCTACCACAATATAATGTTATAAACTTCATACTGTTAATGAGATAAAACACTATGCCGGTGTAAACACTACTCATTTGCTCAGCATTGCGATTGAAGGGAAATGGCGTCTGGTCTGTCAGTCGGTGGGGGAGGGGATACGTGGGCGCGCGCATACAGCACGTGCATTTCCTGGATGTACATAATTATCCTCTCCGCCAGATGGCGCTGTTTTCACTAGCCGTGTTAATACAAAAACTCTTTACTCATTGACTCCTTGAATTAAGACTTGGTTTATATGGTGTGGAATGGTACGTATTAAATACGGTAAGTTAAATAAATGTGCTCATATCTATATAATTAGAGTGTTGTATATAAATCAGCTGCACATAGTAGATTAAGTTTAGTTTACTGTAGTTAAATAAATAGACTAAAGTATAATTGGAGTAAAATCCAGAACAGTTCAACTTATGTTTTTAAGTTAAAACAACAATTATACTTGTTCATTCAACAGAAAATCTAGTTTAGTTATTTCAACATATGTTTTTGAGTTAAAACAACAATTATACTTGTTCACTTAACTTTCAGTCTAGTTGAGGACAAGAAAACTTAAAATGCCTTGTTGTCTGGACAATCTAGTTATCTCTACTGAAAAAAATTTGTTGAAATAACAAAATCGCAAAAAAAAAATTTACAGTGTACTTTTGTTACATATTGTTGTTTACCTACTATGTAGAAGGGAAACCATTTACAGTTTATGGCAATCTTTTGTTGAAATGGTAAGTATCTTTGCCTCGAAATGTAAATGCACAACTCTTCTCAATGATACAAAATGAGTTTCAGATGTGAGGATGAAGATCATGCCTTTTGTTTGCTGTTGGCTCTCAGGCACTCATATTGTTGTCAAACAGTGAATGGAGATTTGCATATCAGATGTAATATCCACAATTGGCAAGAATGTGATTTGTGTATGGAAACATCTGCTTTAGTCCAGTTTTCCATCTCAGTTTTGGAGCAATTGTGCTGTAAACCAATTTATTCAAAATGTTCAATGCAACTCCAGAGGGTGTGTGTGGGTCACATTAGCCACAAAGTTGTTTGTGCATTAAATATAAATAGATATATCAATAAGAAATGTTGAATTATTTCCTGGGAGAACACTGCCAGTTCTGTCAGGTAACATAAAAAGTGTGGTAGCATCTAGATTAACTGCTTTTATTCAAGTCAAACATTGTTAGAAGTGATATAACAAAGCAATAGCAGCTTAAGGTAATTGCACCATAGCCAAAAACATTTTTTAAAGGGGGGGTGAAACACTCAGTTTCAGTCAGTGTTATGTCAATCTTGAGTACCTATAGAGTAGCATTGCATCCTGCATATCTCCGAAAAGTCTTTATTTTTTTAATAATTATATAAGAAAGATGCGCTGTTCTGAGTCTTTCCGAAAAAAGCTGAGCGGGTGGGGGCGTGTCGTGTGAGCGGAGCTAAATAATGACGTGTGCTCGCTGCTGCTATGTTGAGTCGAGTGTGTCGTAAAGCTGTCATCCCTAACAGCGGGAAAAAAACTTTATTCAAAATAAAAATATGGCTTTTAATCAGATACAGCCATACATCTATGATCCGGAATCAGACCCAGAGGCTGCCGTTGAACAGGAGCAGCAGCAAAAACGACTAGAGCAGGACGTCTCTATGTGGTACAAGTTATACACTAACTATATAATATGCTTAGCGGCTTGTGTTATTTACATATTTATACTTGAATTATATCGTCGTATTTTTGTCTTTGAAGGTGTACATGTGGGAAGTGCAGTTGTGCACGTGTGTTTGTGTGTTTAGGCGTGGTTTGTGTAGACAGTAAGCGGACTAAAAAAAACACAGACATTTGAAGCAGTATCACTCACCCTTCTAACGTTGGGACCTTTATCGTTGGGACTGCTCCATCCTTCAGCATTAGGCGATTGGGAAAATCCGGCGTCGAGCTGGGCCTTTTTTATGAAACAGTCGGCACCGAAATGCAGCGAACAGATATAAACATTCGCGCAACTCAGTTGCTGATCCGGAAAAGCAAATTACATCCACTGTTGCCTTAACGCGGGGTTTTGGGGGAATCTGTGCAGGACTGTCTTGGTCTGGCAACCAAAAACGCACTTTTTTGGTGACATTGTTATGTGCACATCACCTGTCCAGCAGCCTACAAGCCAGCGCTTTGATGGGCATAGCCTGTTACTTTCGCTCTCTCCCTCTCTCTCTCTCACGCTCTTCCGGTAGAATTGTCCGTAAGGCCCATACAAGGAAATTCCGCCCCCATTAACGTCAAAGGGGACGCATGATCTCAAAAAACTTGCCGAAACTTATGACTAACCGGAAGTAGTATTTTTGACAAAGAAATACTCCCATCAAACGTCCACCTTAACTTTTGAAACTTTGTCTATGTTTAGGATGGGATTCCAAGTCTTTAACAGTGTAAAAAGATCAGTATGCATGAAACAGCATTTCACCCCCCCTTTAAACCATTTTTAAATAGTGTAGTATAATTTGTGTAATAAAACATTTCTACTATGTTAGCATTAAACATGAGTGTTTCACTCAAGTATGTGAAATGTTTCTATTAAAATTACATTCACAATGAATCAAACTAAAAAAAAGTATTTTGATTAAATTGAGTTAAACAAGTACTCAAACTTAAACTAAATCCACTAGACGCTTACCCTTGAGCTTGCGTAATTATGGAGTGTGATGTGTAATGATTTAAGGGAGTTTTGTGGCATCAGGGAAGACTTCTAGAAAAGGATCTTATTTATTATTTAAGCTTGCTGTCATGCCAATAATAAAAAAAGAAATCATGCAAACCGACTTGATTATGAATATAATCTGAGTACACATAATCTGTGTAAATAACCACGACAAATAAAAATTAATTTGGAATGTGTTGTGAAAACATGTGAAAGTCGTAGTATGAACTGAAAGATTTCAAATGGCTCGAGATGGCAGCAAATCTATTTTATTCTGTTTTTTAAATGAAAAAGGCAGGGTGAGCAGAGTTCCCTCTCCACCTACTACAATATGCAGGACATCAATAGGGTACACGATCTTTTGCTTGCTGTTAAAGCCAACAGAAAAATGATGAGAATAATGTGAACATAAGTGCTGATTTTATTTTATTTTTTTGTGGAGAATGAAATCATACTGCATCGTCAGCTGCTGCCATCATCAAAAAGTCACGAGAGCTCATAAACCACTGTGACTGTGAATCAACCTCGTGTGGCCTTTCAATATCAGGGGTGGGTGATTCTGGCAATAAACAATGGCCTCTTATGAAAGAATGAAACTTCTTATGAAAGAATGCCATTTTTGGCCATAAAGAGAATGTTGTGGATCATTCTCAGTGTGACGTTCCGTTCCGTCTGCGCTGACAGGAAGACACTTGGAGATGAGGAGGCATTTGTCATTGTTAAAGTGCAAAAGTGCCTGGGCAAATAAATCAGAGGATTTTGTGCACAATTTAAAGCTGCTTCATCCCAGAATAACATTTCTTAACTGTTACATGAGAACATGTCTTCTGAACTTCCTAAACATGTGCTAAAGTAAACGTTTAAAACTTCCCAGGTTATTTTCGGCTTTAAAAAAAAAAGGGGGAAAAAAGACTAATTTCGAAGCATGCACACTTCCAGTAACATGCAGTGACACAGATGGTGCGATCACAAGTAAGGAATAATTGACTCTGGGCCATTTAATTATTCAAAAAATAATGGCTGAGGTGGTAATGCGGCCACAACGCGAAGCAGCCGCTCATATTACGGTAAACCACACATCAAAACACTGTTCAGTGATGTATTTCATGCCATTTGTTAAGATTTTGTCCTTAAATCGCTTTTGTGTTTAGGATTAATTTCTTACGCATTTCATCCCAAGCCCCCGTTGTTAATTCCAAAACATCGTTTAAAGCTAGTAATGTAGGCTTGAGCCACTGATAGCAGACTAATGCAGTTATTAGAGAGAGACAGATTAAGTGTATGTGAATTAGGCCTACTTTAGACTACCTGCATCTCTAAACAGAGTTCGGCAGCAGCGTCACTCTCTCTACTAATAGCAAAACTGTTTATCTGCTCCAAGAGCAGCACTGTTATTTACCGTGCAAGTGATACATTTTACATAGCTTTTAAGTTGTTAAAATGTTTTACTTATAAAATCGTCACAGCAATGCTGTCAACATGTTTATGTGCGAGTGTGTGTCCATACTGCATGTGTGTGGGAGTGGGAGACAGCGGGTAGAAAAACCGTATGTGCTTTCCATTCATAATAAAATGCAATTTTGTGGCAAAAAACATGGAATTAATGTGCCTTTTTTATCCTATTGTTCACTATTCTTTGCTTGGTGAATGTCATTGTGGGTTTTGGTTCTTTGCTGTTGTTGGCTGTAATGACCTTTGAAATAACAGAAATCATTTGGCGAAGTGATATGGAATGATATGGATAATGTGGTCAAAACCTGCCTGGAACTACTTTAGCCGTGTGTTTCCCTGAAAATAAATTGCACACTTTAGAACGTTTGTCAGCTAATCAGACCGAGGTGGACAGACTTGATAATAGTGTATAATTTTCTCACTCAAACCACTGCCACCAGCTGCTTTTGCTACTGATTGCTTTTAGAGGGAAAGCTGCCCATAACTGCTAGTCTAGGATCTGTTTTCTTAGTGTTAACAGCTCATTATTATCGAAAGAGAAGTGTCAAAAGATCAAGTGTGTTTCTGTATTTGCGTTCATCAAATGATTAGAACATGTTTTCGCTTCAGTTAGAAATGTAGCCAATCAGAGACATGTTTGTTGATTTCTACAATGCAATGGCCAATCACAGGTGTTGAAGTTAGAATCCACTCACCGCTCGACTGTTTGTGCAGTCCTGAGTTCTGCATGAGAGCTAATCCTCCCCAAGTGTGCATATTATGTAAATAAGAGCACTTGTCAGCTTCACTGATTACTGCAACGAACTGTGTGAGATCGCGTTCATTGAATGAGTGACGGCTTTTAGTGATTATAAAGGCAGCACTCTTTGCACACTGTCTAGGTGAAACAAAAATAATAATCGGCCTATATTCAGAATTTGAATACAAATTGTTCTGTCCATTCTTGATAAGTGAAGTAAACAAAAATCGGTAACACTTTACAATAAGGGTGCATTAATTTGCATTAATTAATGCTTAACTAATGCACCGATAATCATGAGTTAATGTATTATTAATGGTGAACTAACCCATTTGTTAATGATTAATACATCAGCAACTAATGAAGTTGATGAAGTGATTCATAGATTAAGTAATCATTAAATTGTTATTAGATACATGTCATAATGTATTAATTCCTTAATAACATATTATATTAACTAATAATGTAAATTAACGTTTTAATTACCACAAGGGGTCAAAGCAATGCATTTAACTTCCAGTTGTTTTAGCCAATGATTTATAAAGGTATCATTATGTTATGACTTTACTTGTTGGGGCACATGACTATTAACTAATTGATTATGTAATATGTAATTGAGGTTATGGGTTTTGAATTAATTTTGAATTAGTTAATAGTCATGTGCCCCAACAAGTAAAGTCATAACATAATGATACATTTATAAATCATTAGCTAATGATTAATTAAAGCAGACAACTGGAAGTTGAAATGCATGGCTTTGACCCCTTGTGGTAATTAACACATTAATTTACATTATTAGTTAATATAATATTTTATTAAGGAATTAATACATTATGACATATTTAACTAATAACAATTTAATGATTACTTAATCTATGAATCATGTAGAATCTTCATTAGTTTCTGATGTATTAATCATTAATAAATGGGTTAGTTCACCATTAGTAATACATTAACTCATGATTATCTGTGCATTAATTAAGCATGAATTAATGCATAATAGTGCACCCTTATTGTAAAGTGTTACCCAAAAATCTGCACACTGCCGTTGCTGCTCCTAAAGATTTATTTAAAAGACTATGTTTCGACCCAAAGGGTCTTCTTCAGACAAACAACAAGCACAAACAGGTATAATTTGTGATTCTTGACAAGTGGCCTCTCACACGCTTCAGTCGTAGGCTGTAAAACAATATGAACGTAGTGTCCGTGACATCAGCATCTATAAGATTCCGATGAGCCGTTCTGAAGCGTAAAGTAGCGACGAGCTGGCCGTTTCCATCTTGGCAGCCCGTCACCCCTGGTTAAAAGAAAATGGGCAAAGAGGTATGACGTGGGCGGAGCTAAGGTGACGCAATGACTAATAGACAGCAGACAAACGACAATAGATCGGTCACTCAAGGTGGCCACGGCCTTAATTATGCAGAACTTTAAGGCTTTATACAGTATAATGTAAACGAAAGAGTTATGAAAAAAATGTATCCCCCTCACAGTTGTCATGAATGGCAAAATTAGCCATATAGACCAAAACCACAATATGTACCAGGCAGGTTTTTTTCTGCAGTAAAGTTGGGAATTTTAACATGGGGTTCAATGAGATTCTGCTCCTTTCTGGAACCTGACCAGTCAATGAAATGCAGTTTAAATTACTTCCGTATTGGCTTTAACAGAAACTGGGGGAGGTTGCCGGTTGCTTGCTGCGCCATTCCACTCCACGGACTGGATACGTGTGCTTATTCACTCAGGTGAGCCTCCCCGAAGGCCCTGAGTTCCTCCAGC
This sequence comes from Pseudorasbora parva, assembly GCF_024679245.1. Classification (NCBI taxonomy): domain Eukaryota; kingdom Metazoa; phylum Chordata; class Actinopteri; order Cypriniformes; family Gobionidae; genus Pseudorasbora; species Pseudorasbora parva. Next base: position 4,655,523 of record NC_090187.1, on the reverse strand, counting down.
ACTGTTGATGCCGGCACCAGAGTGCATGCCCAAATGGTCGCAGCCTTCATGTCAGGCTAGGTGCCCGTGTGCACGGTTCCCACGCAGGACAACCTTCACATGTGTATTCTCCACGGTAAGTCTCCTTGAGCTTGTGTCTTCCCATGGCAAGACCTTGCCACCCCTGGGATTAAAAAACTTTTTCCACCTGCGGCTGGACACTCCAGGTTCTTTCGTATGCAGCCCATATGTGGGTCATACGTGTATTTCTACGTCCTCCCTACGGACAGGCACTGTGATTGTATTTCTCCAATTGGGATATGCCAGTATACCTTGGTAGCTGAGCTGGCCCCTCGTCATGTTAAACTCAGAGGCAGGGTGCTCAGGTCAGGTGCTGGCGTGATTAGACTGGGACCGTCAGTACTAACGTAAGTCTCACTAAAGTGTATTGACTGAAAGGGACCGTCTTGGTTACGTATGTAACCTCATTCTCTGAATGAAGGAAACAGAGACGTTACGTCCCCATGTCACATCTGCTGTACTGCTGGTATGGTCGGGGTGGTCGGCCTCGGCACCTCAGCATGTAACATAAATGCATGACTGCTATGCAATGTCGTTTATACCCACACAGTGGGGCGCATGGGGCAAATTCCGCAGACCCATGACAGTTTCATGTCATTGGATCATTTTGATTTAGATTGAAGGCAGCAAAAACCCCATTTAGTCAGTAATGACGTAACGTCTCCATTCCCTTCCTTCAGGGAACGAGGGTTTTTCACAAACTTTTCACAATATAGTGTATATATATTTTTCTTCTTCTCTTTTATTACATTTGAACTGCATGCATGTATTTCCATATAACAGAAAGAACAGGAACAAGTTATTTTAAAATTATTGCAATTTTAGAGTGTGCAGAGTTCACAACCAGGCCTTCTGTCGCCATGCCAAATGAACTCGATTTTATTTTCCCAGACATATCCTTAGAAACAAGCAAAGTCACTTGATCAAAGAGTCACTGACCCTTCCTTATTTAACCCAGCAGGAAGACGTTCAATGCCCCCTAAACCAGACACAGTACACTACACTCCATACTACATGCATTCAATCAGAAAAAAGAACAATGAATGGTAGTGTGCTGGTAAATTTTAATTTTTCTTTGTTACATTGTAATCATATATTTAAGTACTGAGTAATATTGGATAATAGGGTTTGGTTGAGGATTAGTTGCATGCAATTGTGCATAATTTACTGTTATTACTATAGTAAATACATGTAACATATGTAACAAGGACAATGTAAAATAAAGTATTAATTTATAGAGTTAGGATTCGGAATTGGGTTGGTTTAGGATTAGTTGCATGTAATTATCCATAATTTATAGTAATTACTATAGTAACTACATACACAACATGTAAGCTCAGAACTGGTTTCTTTGGATATGCTGCTTGCTTAAAAAAAATAAAAAAAATAATATATATAGATGCAATGAGTGTTTACTAGCCATGTCCCATTTTTCTGCATTTCTCTACAGTCTTCTTTGTGCAAGTATGCCACCAAGTGGCTAAAAGGCTTTATTGCAGAATGGCCAAGTTCTTTCTGTACCAACTGCCATAGTTACCAATACCGTGTTAGATTAAAAATGCGCTCCTACTGTGCTTCTTCTTCTGCTTCTTTTGTTAGTCATGAAAGCCATTAAAAGTGACAGTATATATTTTATATATATATATATATAGGAAAGGTGGAGACAATAATAGGGGCCCAGTAAATCCAGTAGTTCTGTTATATAGTTCCCTACTCTTATGAATCATTATAGTATATACATTTGTATGCTTGAGAGTTAAATGAAAACCACAGAAATATGTATAGTTAAAAAACATTCCAAATCTCATCTTGCCTCCCTAAAAATAGTTTATTCTAATGGTTTTTAGGCCAAATAATTTCAGATCAGTCAGCGGCAAACAGAGAGAGAGTCCCACCCTAGCTAGTGAACAGGACCAATGCTCTGAGAACAGTTGAAGTTAGAAAAACTCTCCCTGAGACTAACTAGAAAAATCTAGGTACAAATAACGCTCTGAAAAAGAAAGGAAGGCTAGGAAAAACGCTTAAACAAAATTTATTTATTTGTCTGTTTTTTTTTATCTTGTAAGAAATTCTTATTAGCTGCTTTGGACCTGATGCGGGCCCATCTTATAGGCCCACTGTGTGTTAGTATTAGTGGCGTTGGGGGCCCGCATCATGTTTTTTTTTCAGGGGGCCCAGGCCCACAATTCTAGCTACAGCCCTATATATATATATATATATATATATATATATATATATATATATATATATATATATATATATATATATATATATATATATATATATATATATATATATATATATATATATATATATATATATCACTCTCTTACTTTCCAATAATTCAGTTAATGCTGTGAACCCCATATAACCATTTGCTCCAGCCCACAAGACCATCACCATCATAACAGAAGACTTCTAGAAAAGAAGATCTAGTCATTGGCCTGCTCTCTCTCTCTCTCTCTCTCTCTGTCTCTGTCTCTCTCTCTCTCTCTCTCTCTCTCTCTCTCTCTCTCTCTCTCTCTCTCTCTCTCTCTCTCTCTCTCTCTCTCTGCCATGAAAAAGGTAATCCTGTAGTTCACAGAGCTCGCCGCACCGAGAAGACCGAGAGTTGAAAGAAAAAGAGACTCTCTCAGAGAAAGAGAGTTGGAAATTTAAAATTCACAGTCGTGTTACTTTGAAGTCGGCACAGCCAAAAGCTAATCAGAGAAAGCTGGCATGCTAGATTTGGCAGGATAAAGATTTGTGATTATGTTTACTGAAACCCAGCGCTGGGTCTCGTACCTCTAGGGCTTTAATTGAGTTCTCACAGCAGGCTGCCAACAGCAGATGATATGAAACATAGAAAAATCAGGCCTACAGTAGAGATCTGTTTTGGTAGAATATGCCTCTCCTGAGGTAAACAGGCATATTAGAGCCTCATGACTCTTGTCTCTTGTTACCACATCCACGCCTTCTTGTTTTTACTGTTCAAAGACTTTGAATATTACTCCCGATGAGCATTACACAAGTCTGTTTGTACAGTTCTGTTATTATTCAAAAATGAACTTTTTTTAAATGGAATTTTGAATATGATTGTAGCCCACTAAACCAGTCTGAATATTGTATTTATTGTACAAAGTGCATTAGTGCCCATCAACTTTTTCAACAGCCTTTGTTCTGGAAGTAGCTTCCATGGAGATTTTTAACATGGTGCAAATGGCACAGAAAAAGGGGAATCATTTCAGGAGTTTTGAGGTTGTTATCTGATTGGTTGAATTCTCCTGGATCTTTGAGAGATGTGTGTGTCGCTTTCTTTAATGGTCCATCTCAAACAAAGCCATTGTTATCTAAAACCCCTTTATGGAAGAAGAAAGCCATCATGTGACAAACAGTTACAATGAGTGCTAAATGGATTTTCAAAAGGATGTAAAGTTCACAGCACCCTTGTAGCAGTAAACTTGCACAAACGTCTTGAATGAAGCAAGAGAGAGACACACGAGAGTTGGAGGGAAAGCAGGGAAAGGAAATGTTCTGCTGTCGGAGGAGCTCCTCAAATTGAAAAAAAAGAAGCTTTTTTTGCTTCGCTTTTTCCTTACTCATCCGGTGTTAAAAGGGCCTAACCACAAGGTCTACTTCAGCGTAATGGTAACTTCGACACAACACAACGCAACTTTTAAACGTCAAATATAACATCAAACTTTAACAGGTCTTTCCCTTTACGAAAAACACCTTAAACAGCACTTAATTGCTACATTTACACCTCTGATCCATCTCTGCAAAGCATGCTGGGAACTAGAAATACACTCCTCAGTTGCAGTCAGTGCAACAGAAATGATTCATGACGTCCAAACAAAAATGGTGTAGGTTAACTATACATTTTTATGAATTTAATTTAATTTAAGATAATAAAATTAAGTGAAAATGGCAATTGAGTAAAACAATGCATCACCCATAAAACACAAAAAAAGGGGTGATGAATTGAGAAATCAACTTTCCCTTGAGCTTTTTTTATACAAAAGGTCATGGCAATATAAGAATATCCTGTACGTTTCAGAGCTGAAAACTTCCTTTTTAATCAAAGAAAAGCTTATAATATTAGGAATGTGTGATACTTCATTATGTTTGAAGAAGTTCCAGCTCATGTGGGGAAGAACGTTTGTGTGTTTGCTTCATTTCACTGCGGAATCGTGTGTAAACAAGTCTAAAGTGCAGGATTTGCACACACAATGTTGCACTTTCTATATTGGATCCGACAGGAATGGTGCAACAAACTTATGTGAATAAGTGGGGCTTTACCAGACCAAAACGTACGCCCGTCAGCAGAAATTATTTTTGTGCGACAATCGTGTGTGTGTGTGTGTGTGTGTGAGAGCTTATAATATCGACTGATTGTGAGGTTGAGGGCCATGTAAGACAATCATTGTGTTTGTTTGATAAGGACAAGTTGCAGTTTTCAAAAATAATCTCTCCCTCGTGTGAACTGAACTGACAGGGGCATAGATATGACAGGAGCTGAAGCTCATTAAATATGCACATTTTATCCAATCCTAGCCATGGTGTATACTTCTAAGTCTCCAGTGCGTCACACACATCAAAACCCAGCGTTCAGGAGAGTATAGAAAATAGGTTATTACTTATTAATTATGTTTTTGAATGTAAAAAAAACACACAAACGTCATTAGTTGACCTCAGACTACAGTATAAAAAAAGAAAAAAAAGCCTGCCTGATGAATTTGGCTTTGCATCAGGCATGTAAAATTATTCTGCAAAAAAAATCATTCCCCTTCCTCTTTTTTTAAATGTAATTTTAATAAGCTGCTTAATTGGTCAATTTAAACAACCAGCTTTAAAGATAAAATAATAGCTTTATACTCAATGATTTTGTTGCAAGAGGGGAAAAAGATAACCAAAATCCACCAACTGAATATTATATATCTCCCTCAAGTATCATATGAAATCAATCAAAGCATATATCAATGAGAGCAGAGCTAATGTTATTTTACCCTGGCGCTGGCTGGAGGAGAGCAGTTCTCTCTCATAAGCTCATTTATTCTGGAGAGAAGACAGCTTGCACTGTAACAGGCTTTCCAGAGTGACTGATGAGTTCAGCTGAAAACAAACCATAAATCTGCTTGTAGAGAAATGTGAAGTTATGGCATCCTGACAGCATTGAAGAAAGTGCCAGATGTGAGTTTGGAAAAATGTGGCATTCTTATGATCCTTATGCATTCAAGCTAAGCTTTCAAGGCACATTTAGTTTGCAAAAACAGTCTAATATCAGCATACCTTATTGATATGCAGGGAGTATTTTTTATTTATTTATCTGATTCTCATTAAAGGTGGGCTAAGTGTTATTTCAAAACTGTTTTAGAAAAAGGACTCGGGCTGAGTGGTATAACAAACTTGTAGCCAATCAGCAGGTAAGGGGCGTGTCTATTGATGGTTAGAAGAGCGCTCGCTCTCTCTCAGTGCACGTCATTATTCAAAACACACGAGTCACACATGACGGACATTAGCCGATAACTTGCTAATTTGCTTGAATGTGCTCTTGTGTCATGTTCGCTTGTTAGTCCATTTGCTCACTTCAGCGATGATGAAGACCCGTTCATTTCCACACCATATGGAGCGTCTAAATCTCCTCACTGAGTGCTTCAAACATCAGCTCACAAAATGTGTCCGACAAGTAAGATACAATACTCCTAATATATGTTTTTTTCCTCTTTTCATGATCTATGTAACCCTTATCCGGTCATAATTGTAATATGTCATTAGCTGGACTGTCTTGTGTCTAGCTAATGGCACTGGCTTGTGTTCTATCGAGTTGTTCATGAGAATGGTTTGTGTTTTGGGATCGCTATAACTCTAATCTGGTCATAATTGTAATATGTTCGTTAGTTGGACTCTCGTGCTCGTGTACTATCGAGTTGTTCATGAGAATGGTTTGTGTTTTGGGATCGCTATAACTCTAATCTGGTCATAATTGTAATATGTTCGTTAGTTGGACTCTCGTGCTCGTGTACTATCGAGTTGTTCATGAGAACGGTTTGTGTTTTTGAAATTGCATAATCTCTTGATTAGGTAGTTCATTTGTATGAGTAATTAATTCAAGGCCAATTAGAAAGTATGTTCTATTTAGTTTGATCTATATAGTATGGCCTAACAGCGTCAGATGTGTGGTGTCACTGCCATTCACAAATCCTTTATCTCATGGGATAGTAATCTCCATTGTATGCACACTTCAGAATCTCGCCAGAAGTAGTAGGTCATCCGGGTATTGCCTGCTCTTTTAGGAGTACTGTGAATTCGGACATCCTTTGTCGAATACTGTTTTTCACCTACTATATAGTAAGAAAGTATGATTTACGATGTAGCCTTTTGGATTCACTAACAAAAAACAGCTCATAAAAGGATTTTGTTGGATTTTGATTTACTAATAAAAAATAAAAGCTCATTTTTTCATGAACTGGATTACATTGGTCGAACTGTATGTGTTTGACTCGAGCTCATCGTCTTTTGATTCACTGGCCTGGAAAGTTGGCAAATCCATTTACTACTTCATATTCAAGTGTTCATTATGTCAAATTAAAAACTCAGAACCATGCTTTTTTGTCTCCAGCCCAGCCAATCAGATCGGAACTGTTGGAATTGACATTTTTATGTGCAATATGTATTAAGAAAACAAGAATAGAGCCATCTGAGACCAGCATATCATTAACCCAGTAATGAGTGCTCTCTTCGTAAGAGTCACCTATAGAGCTTTTGCTTTAAAATTAAAACCAATTACTGTGCGGCAAAACAAAAAACAAAAGCAAAAAAAAACTGAGAATGAGTGAAAAGTAGAGGAGACGTTTAAGCCTCAGAAGGACCTGGAATAGAAATGAGAATAAACTAAGGGTGCTGATGAGCCAAAGTGTCTCTGAAGAATTCTCTTCTCTATTACGGGAATCGCGATGGCAAAGAGGCTTAACAATATTGGTTATGGGATTTGAAATTATCTAGGGACAGGCTGCTTTTATTAAGTATGAGGAGGGAGTTATTAGTCTCTCATATCTCTCTTCACTGTGCTTGAACAAAGGTGCCCTTCAAAATCCTCAGCCCTCAGCTAAGAAATCTATTTCTGTACACATCTAGCTTTACTTGTTCACCTGGAATTTACATCCTGAAACAAATTAAGAAGTGCCTGTGCAATCTTTTAACTATATTTAGCTTAGTCATTTTGGTTTCTCTCAACCGGCCACCCGCATTAAATCCAAGGCCCTGATGCTACAGGACCACCTAAACACTTTCCTTCAGCTCCCAAACTTCACACAAACACATTAATTCGGCCCTGCAATCTCGAACTGAGGCTTAAATTGGATAATTATAGAGGCCTGCAGCAGATGACTGGAATCATGTATCATTATTAAGGATTCAGAGAGTATAATGCACCCAACAAATCATACAGCCAAAACAACATAATTATAACACTGATCTCAGAAAGAACTGAATATGATATAACATTAATAACAATTTCCATGGGTATTTAAATGGCTAGTTCACCCAAAAATGAACATGATCCCATGATTTACTCACCCTCAAGTCATGCTAGGTTTATATGACATTCTTCTTTCAGCCAAACACTATCAGAGTTATATTAAACAATATCCTTGCTCTTCCAAAGCTTTATAATGGGAGTGAATAGTAACTTTTTAAAGATTTTGTAGCCCCCAAAAAGCTCATCAGTTCATCATAAAAGTAATCTATACAGCTCCAGGGTGTTAATAAAGATAAAGGCCTTCTAAAGCGAACCAATGCATTTTTGTGAGAAAAATATCTGGTTTCCGGTAACATTTAACACGATTCCGGTGGAAGAGTGACCTCTGACCTGACGTATGACGTAAGCTGTAGGGGTAGAGTAAGCTCAGTTGAGAGTAGACACCTCTCATGGTTCAAACTAATAGGGCTGGGCAACAAACTCAAGCTCCTCCCACTCTAATTTGTGACCTGTGTTTTGTTTTGCTCTATCCTCTGCATTTCCACATTCGTCAATAGGTCATACATGGGTCAGAGGTTACCCTTCGAACCTGAACTAGACTTGACTGACATATGGCCATTACCAGAAGCCAGCAATGAAGCCATTACCAGAACCAGAACCTAAAATGCATCGCTTCGCTTCAGATTACCTTTAATAACCCTAGAAACTTCTGGATAACTTTTATGATGAATGGATGGATGTCCTTTAAAATCTCCATCAGTATTCACTCCCATTAGCTTGGAAGAGCCAGATTTGTTTTATATATATAACTCGGATTGTGTATTGGTGAAGGAAGAAAGTCATACACACCTAAGATGGCTTGAGGATGAGTAAATTATCATTTTTGGGTGAGACATATGGATTTGGACATTTAAAAACACACAGAGCACTGGCCAAAAATTCTGTCATAATTTACCTAAATATCATTCATATATTGAAATATGCCATGTGAAGATGACAAAATCAAGTCCTGCCCTACATTTGTTCTTGTTCAAGAAGCCACTTCATTCGGAAATGTCAGAAGAAAAGATTATTGCGACATTCATCTAATGCTAACTTTAACTTTAAATGATCAAATTTCGATGATCAAAAGAATAGTTCTCCAAGTCTTTCTTGTTTTACTATTGGCTTCCTGCTTGCTAACCGATATGAGATGCTTTGTGGTACAAAATATAGAAAGGAAATGTCTACAGCAGAGAGAGAGAGAGAGAGAGAGAGAGAGAGAGAGAGAGAGAGAGAGAGAGAGAGAGAGAGAGAGAGAGAGAGAGAGAGAGAGAGAGAGAGAGAGAGAGAGAGAGAGAGAGAGAGAGAATGGGCAGCGAACTAAACTTACAATGGAAGCACTTTGGCCTTAAGTAATTAGATAGGTAAATCAAAAACAGCAGAGCTGGTCTGTGTTTGTTAACCCCATTTTCAAAACTGCTTTACTCCACAAAGTGCTGTGCCTGTAAACGTTGGCATGAAAGGCACTTACGATCAGTCAATTACTATAATGTAAATAACAGTTACATAAAATCACTGTGTAGCATATCAATGTGCAAGGATGTATTAATGTGGACTCTCTTCTAGGGTTGTGCGATAGTAACATCTACAATAATATACTTGATAAGCTTCCACATCTTTAAAACAACCACTTTGTTGTTTTAAAGATGTGGAAGCTTATCAAGTGTGTCACTATGGCCAAAAACTGTTTAAACATACAGTACTGTGCAAAAATCTTAGGCACGTTAGTATTTTCACCCCCCAAAAAATTTTTTAGGCCAGTTATTTTTATATTTTGCAATAGTGTGTCAGTAGGTAATATCAGTTTACTTTTTCAAACATGTATTTAGCCATTAATTGTAATCATCCATTCCAGTGAGATTTTTGTATGCAGAAGGAGTGTGACAAAATCTTTTTGATCCACACGGAGATTTAATCTCGCCATCATCGAGTCCGTCTGTGATTACATGAAGACACTGGAAAAACTGAGACAAAATCCACAAGAACTGCAACAACATCTCCAAGACTCTTGAAGAAACCCTCCTGCAAAGCTCCCTGAAAAACTATGAGCAAGTGTACCGGGACAAAAGCTGTTTAAAACGCAAAGGGTGGTCACACCAAACACTGATTTGATTTAGTTATTAGGAGTTCATTCATAAACAAAGTCTGTTTATGACATTATTTTTGAAAGCATTATCACTTTCCAGCATTTTTAAAAACATTTTGGGGGGGTTGAAAATACTAACATACCTAAGACTTTTGCACAGTACTGTACTTTAAAATATCTTTTTTTCTTTTTTGCGTTCCACGGAAGAAATAACGTTATACAGGTTGGATTGACGGTGAGTCTGTGGATTACACAGTTGCTGTCACAATGGCTTTGTTGACCGGTATACGGATCCTCCAGGTGACCTTTGCTTTTACACTCCATATACAGAAAGGCCAGGTATGAACTTGCCATTACTCCCTGAAAGAGCAGATTGGGTCCTAGTTATTGCTGTTCTGTGGGCAAATATATAAAATGTCATAAAGAGGCCTAAAAGCTGCGCTCTATTAAATTTGAATGGATTATCACATCTAATGTTACACTCTCTACTCTACTGCATAGTGTTTTATTGACAACCATAATTTGCAGGCATGAGCAGAGTAGTCATAAAGCTATTATTATTATTATTATTATTATTATTATTATTATTATTATTATTATTACTTACAATGATGTTATTCAATTGTTATTTTGAATTAATATTAAGTTACTATTCGCAGCAGTGATGTATAACCGTTTTTCTGTGTATCCAGTCGTGTGTCGTGTCTTACCTGTGCGGTTTTCTGCTCTTCCCAGGTGAGCTGCCGTGTTTCTGCACATGTGTGAAGGGTCTCAGAGTGTTCTTCAGCAAACTGTCCTCCTCCAGCCTCAGCTGCGGTATAAGGTGTCCAAACGCCATCTATCCAAAACTACTGTATTTCCGTGCCTGTATCTCCTTTAGTTCTGGGATGAACTGAGCAGAAACCGGGGATAAATTTCTAGTAGTGCAGCTGTCACTCAGAGCTCTCTAGATTAGAGCTCGCGCTGCAAAGAGGAAACTGCATATTTTTTAAGTCCATAGCGGGATAATAAGTGATGAAACGGTGGTGTGGTGCTCTGCTGACTCCTTCATCAGCGGTTCAGAGGAGAACACTCTATCCATCCGCCGCTCTCGGGATTACTGGGACAATTAAAGGAGAGTGTCATGCTGCGCTCACCGACGCGCATGCGTGTCTGCTTCAGGTGCAGCGAACTTCAAGGCTATGAAATTAAAGGCCGTTTTCTTCTAGAAACCATATGGAATTAATTGGAATATATTTTTGAGTGACAAAAAAAAAAAAACACCAAAAAAACACAACATTAATGCTTTTTTGGGGTAAATTCATTGTTCAAAAAATTCTTTTTTTTTTCTTTCTGTGTATAAATAATGTAACAAAGGTCATACAATATCATGCCACTGAAATGAACAGAGCCAGATGATGGAGCATTTATTCCCAAACACCAACAATTAAAGGAAGTGTATGTAAGATTGTCGTCAAAACTGGTACTGCAGTCACTTTCAAATGACTGTAGAGCAGTGTATACCCCTCCCCCTGATTTGAGGTTGCCAGATTGGCTGCAGGATCAGCAGGAACATTTGTAGATCTGCAGCTGTGCTATCTAGAGCAGATCTGGCAACCCGGATGCCCAAACACTACTGACTTTGTGATTGGTAGATAGGTGGAGGGCGGAGCTTCAGACCAAAACACAACATGTCAACATCAGTTGAGGGCTGCAACAACTTTTAAATTACAATATCCTGGCCGGACTACTGTTGTCAGTGATAGTAAGTATTTGACAGTAACATGATTTCTTAATGTCTAGTGACATATCAGGGCCATTTTATGATTAATTGAAATACATATCTGCTCCTTTATATTTATATTATAATATTTTTTGCAAATGTAAATTCATTTTTAAACTTTAGGTCATTTAACATGAAATCCATGCAAAAGTTTTTGCACAAGATAATAATAATAAATAAATATAATAATAAGTAAAAAAAGAAAGAAGAAAAAGTAATTATTTCAGGCTGTCAAATGGTAAAACAAATCCATGAACTTGACACGCATGGACAAACACAACAAATATATTTTTTACTACACAATTTTTTTTTTTTCTTTTTTTTGATATTCGATATTGATATTGAGATATTCTTTTGTAAACTAATTATAAGGTACTCATATCATGCATTCAAGGTGTGCAGGAATTCATTTTACTTACATTAAAATGTACGTTTTACTTGATGCTTGTGCTGCTGGACGTACTGTATCTAGATATAATACAATAATAAAAAAGTTTGTAGCAAATGTTTTTTGCCAAGTTTTCTGTAATGCAGCTTTCCTTCCACACCCTTTCCCATCAGTCACTAACCTCAAAAAGTATAATTAGGGTGAAAATTTCAATGTACTTTCCACAATTGGGCCACAGGTCTCTGGTGACAGCTCATTTAAACTGAGCCATTAATCTTTAGAAACGTAAGATTTGAAAGAAGCCGACCCGCTGAACTCAATGAGCAACTGTATTTCCCACATCTGACAGAGTTGCATTCATTTACTCTCGAGAAGCCACAAAAGCATGCAGCTGAGAAGTGAGCTTTGTTGGCGTGTAGGTTTTTAAAAGGAGGATCATGCAGAAAGGCTGTTAAATATAACATCCCATTAACTTCTCCATTTGACTTTATAGCTGATGCATAATTAGGCAGCTCTACAGACGGTGAAATGTGCTTTAATTTGGGTCACAAAATGTGATCTTCATCATCTGAAGTGTCACATGAGACAAGAGAAATGAGATTGAAAGAAGGAAGTGTGCAAAAATACATGCGGGCTATGTGAATATATGCCAAACAGAAAGAAAATACAGTCAATAGGCCTATAGTTGTTTGAATGTAATGTTTCATATGATTTACAATAGGCAGTTTTCTTAGTCAGTTTGATGTTTTATCATTAAAGGGGGGGTGAAACACTCAGTTTCAGTCAGTGTCATGTCAATCTTGAGTACCTATAGAGTAGCATTGCATCCTGCATATCTCCGAAAAGTCTTTATTTTTTTTATAATTATATAAGAAAGATGCGCTGTTCCGAGTCTTTCCGAAAAAAGCCGAGCGGGTGGGGGCGTATCGTGTGAGCGGAGCTAAAAAATGACGTGTGCGTGCCGCTGTTATTGGGTTGAGTCGAGTGCGTCGTAAAGCTGTGTCATCCCTAACAGCGGGAAAAAACTTTATTCAAAAAAAAAATATGGCTTTTAATCAGATACAGCCATACATCTATGATCCGGAATCAGACCCAGAGGCTGCAGTTGAACAGGAAAAACGACTAGAGCAGGACGTCTCTATGTGGTACAAGTTATACACTAACTATATAATATGCTTAGCGATTTGTGTTATTTACATATTTATACTTGAATTATATCGTCGTATTTTTGTCTTTGAAGGTGTACATGTGGGAAGTGCAGTTGTGCACGTGTGTGTGTGTGTGTTTACGCGTGGTTTGCGTAGACATGGTTTTGCACGGCAGGCTAGTGTTTACATAGAAAGACATGGAATAGTAGCGCATTTGAATGAGGAAGCGCGCTTATTTAGTTCAACATATTTCCCCCCCCTTTGTGTATTGTTGTTTGGAGTGCTTTTACAATACACAAACATAAAGTTACACATATAGTGGCCAGCTAAACAAATGTACACGCACTACACATCGCATGCTCCATTGATCAATTAACTATACGTGATCATGTTTGGGCTACTTGATGAGCATAGGCAAAAACACAGACATTTGAAGCAGTCTTACTCACCGCCTGCGGTTCTAACGTTGGGACCTTTATCGTTGGGACTGCTCCATCATTCAGCATTAGGCGATCGGAAAATCCGGCGTCGAGCTGGGCCTTGTTTATGAAACAGTCGGCACCGAAATGCAGCGAACAGATATAAACATTCGCGCAACTCAGTTGCTGATCCGGAAAAGCAAATTACATCCACTGTTGCCTTAACGCGGGTTTTTTTTGGCAATCTGTACAGGACTGTCTTGGTCTGGCAACCAAAAACGCACTTTTTTTGGTGACATTGTTAATTTCTTGAAGTCACATCACCTGTGCAGCGCAGCCTACGAGCCCCGCTTTGATGGGCGTAGGCTGTTGCTTTCGCACTCTCTCTCTCTCTCTCTCTCACGCTCTTCCGGTAAGGAAATTCCGACCTTTTAACATCAAGTGGACCCATGATCGAAAAAAACTTGCCGAAACTTATGACTAACCGGAAGTTATCCTCCCATCAAACGTCCACCTTAACTTTTGAAACTTTGTCTATGTTTATTATGGGATTCCAAGTCTTTAACAGTGTAAAAAGATCAGTATGCATGAAACAGCATTTCACCCCCCCTTTAAGCATTTAAAATACATGGAAATCTGATAATATTTGGAGAAGTTGTGGCCATTTAAAGGTAAGCATTTAGAAAAGTTTACAAGGGAGAAAACGGCCTCTAAAGGTTGTGCAGTTCTCACCTGTTCTCACCTGCTGGGAGTGACAATAGGGCTCATTTACATCTCATTTAGATAAGCCATACCCCCTGTAAAGCTGCATGGTTGCATAGCAACGACAGACACAACAGGAAAAATCAGACCGCATACTATTAATAATAAAGGATAGCAGATGCTAACATTGCCATCTAAAAGCCCATTAGAGATATTTGGCAAGTGATATGACGCTAACGATTACAATTAAAATGACTAATTTACTCCTCTAAATAGGTAGGTGTGGGAAGGTCTAAACATAATGTGTACGTGTTCTTAGAATGATCACAAAATGATAAACGTTGCTGTTTATGGAAACTCGCCCCATACGAAACAGAGAAGTATTCATGCAGATCTCGTTGCCTCCAATGAAATAAGTCATTCGGGCACTCTCTGTTTGCTGGGGTCTTCGTGCCCTGAAAAAAAGAAAAATACACATTGTCCAATTTACATAATCATATTATTTGCGATCTACACAACACAATTGTGTTTCTTTTCTAAATGGGAATTCTTTGCTTTCGATTAATGTAATTCTTTTAAATGTGCAATCTACTAGATTACATTGTTTGGGGTAAACGTGAACCAAACAGGTACTTGAACATGATTTTTGCTGAAACTGTAGTTCCCAGCATGCTTTGCTTGGGACTTGACGAGAAGAGTACAATTGTTGAACTTAAGTGTTATTTTATGTGTTTTTTGGGCAAAATTAGATAAGGGGGAGACTTCATATTGTTTAATAGTGTTTAATGTTTAATTATGTTGGAATAATTAGAACCATTAAAATTATACTGGGTTACCATAGTGGAGAAGAGCGGAGCGATTGCGGACTGAGACAGCACATGTCATTAAAGAGCATTTCATAGCACTTGGCATGTTCATTATGGGCTATTGCTGACTAACAGAATGAAAGCTACAGTCTTATTACTCCGTCAATTGATCACAAAAACAGAAGCTTGTGATTTGATTAAAGAGGAAGGGTCTCTAGCCCCCCTGTGCATACCACTGTTGTTAGGGAACTATTAGCCTGGATGCCAGCCGAACTTAGCCCCGCCCACAACATTTTTAGGTCGGGCAATTCATATTCTGACTAGAATTGAGTATGACCACGTCAGGCTAGGGAACTATATTAACATCATTTTGCGACTACTCAATTGGGTTACTTAAAAATTACTTCATTCCATGATGTTGAAGATATGTGAACTATTACGTTTGTTTAACTTAATTGATTCACGTGGAATCGATGTACCTGATTAAATCCAACACACCTTTTTTTCAGTGTATGAAGCTGCGTGAAGTATACATATGAAGTACCGAGGGAGCGAGTGTCTGTCCATATAAACTTCACGAAGTGGAACACACTTCAAAATGGTGGCAGGGATTCCCCCGAGCTGAAGTGCTTAGGGAAGTTTGCAAGTGCTCATCTAAAACTGGAGTGGAACGCAGCCTGTGAGATCCTGGGGCATGGCACTCCTCTGATTGCTGAATGTGACTCACCTGCTTCAAATCTTCTCATTGCAGTGTTTAAACCCTGGTTCTTCAGCTACTCATCGCCAGATCATTCAGTCTGCTTATGTGGTACTACGCTAAGGCCTCTCAGTAAAGATTGTGTTTTTCCTATTCCTTCTCTGCTTCAGGTTTCTCTTAACCTGTATTCAGCCTGCCATGCCCGGCCAACAAACTTATCACTCAGCTTTACCAACACATGCACCTCTGGCCTGTTGGTCTCCACCTCAGTGATCTTCACCTGTTATGAGGAGACGGATCTCACGAAAATGCGTATAAATAGTACGAGTTTGCAATCTCGTGGAATGTATACGCCAAAATGAGTTTTGTGGCGTGTTTATGGTACGCGGTTTTTCGCGTGCATATGAGACGCACTTATACATTCCACGAGATTGCAAACTCGTACTATTTATACGCATGACCATGAGATCGTGTTGGTTATGAGACCTGTGCTACCTCATTTCTGGCAATAAATGACTTTTTTTTGCCTCACATTTAGGCCTCGTCCACACGGAGACGTGTTTAGTACGTATACATTTTGTACCGTATCAGTGTTCCGTCCACACGGATCTGGCATTTTGGGAGCATGAAAACAATATTTTTTGAAACCTGGTTCCAGAGAGGATAAATCTGAAAACAACACCCTTGTGTTTTCGTGTGTACAGCCAATCCGTATATTTTGTGAAACGGTGATGTCATCGCACCACGTCCCAAATGCGAAAGACTAGAAAGGATCCAGCTACAGGCAATGGGCCAGCGCACATCAATATTGCATCATTATATTACTGTACTTGCATACAGACCATTGTGATTATTAACACTTGATTTACATTATTAGTTAATTTAATATGTTATTAGGGAATTAATACTTGATGACACATTTAATTAAGAGCAATTCATATATTACTTAATCTACACTCTAAAAAAACAACCCAAGTTGGGTTGAAAATGCACTAACCCAACAATTGAGTTGTTTTAACCCAATGGTTGAGTTGTTTTAACCCAGTGGTTGAGTTGTTTTAACCCAGTGGTTGGGTTAAATGTTGCTTAAGACAACCCAATTGCTGGGTAAGAACAACTCAACCATTGGGTTGAAACAACCCAATTGTTGGGTTGGTGCATTTTCAACCCAACTTGGGTTGTTTTTAACCAGGATTTTTTAGAGTGTATTAATCATAGTATCTTTATTAGTTCCTGATGCAGTAAATCATCAATAAATGGTTTATTCATACATTAACTCTGTTCGTGTGTGTGTGTGTGTGTGTGTGTGTGTGTGTGTGTGTGTGTGTGTGTGTGTGTGTGTGTGTGTGTGTGTGTGTGTGTGTGTGTGTGTGGGTGGGTGGGTTATGATTTTGTGACATATGAGGACACAAATGTGTATAATGACATGGGTATGACACAGGTATTACAAGGAGAGGGTGAAATATGAGGACATTGGCCATGTCCCCACTTTTCAAAATGCTGATAAATCATACAGGAGGAGTTTTTTTTAGAAAGTAAAAATGCAGAATGTTCCCTGTGATGGGTAGGTTTAGGGACAGTGTAAGGGGATAGAAAATACGGTTTGTACAATATCAAAAACATTACACCTATATGGAATGTCCACATATGTCACAAAAACAAACTTGTGTGTGTGTATGCGTGTGTGCGCGTGTGTGTGTGTGTGTGTGTGTGTGTGTGTGTGTGTGTGTGTGTGTGTGTGTGTGTGTGTGTGTGTTAAAAGGATGATTTATGTGAATGTTGTTCATCAGTACTGCAGTATGATCCCACAAAACTGGGAAAATATCCGGGAATAATAAATTAATTGATCTGCAGTTTTGTCTATGCCTCCACAATAGACACACAATGGTTTATGAATTGTCTTAAATATCTGCTGCTTTATTTATTGTTTGGCATTTTGGTTAATAAATATATACAGTGTTTTCTTTTTCTTTTCTTTTTTTCTTTTTTGGCCAAAATTGACATTATCTGTAAATTTGGACTCACTTTGACATTTCAAACACTAGGGAGCAGAGTTTTACAACAAATGTACTAGCTGAGCTAACTGTAGGCGATACTGTGTGTCTATATAGCACATGCAAATATAAACACTAATATCTATAGAATAAAACATACATTTTCTAGTTATATTAAGCCATGGACCCTACCTGTAACACGTATGCTCAGGTTTAATTCAATTTCCATTGTGATTTAGCTCCCATGTTTCCTGTCTTAGTTTTCTAGTTAGTTATCTTTAGTTAAACTACTATTTTAACCTTCTTTGTTAACCTTCTTCATCTTTGGACCCTAATAGCTTGGTTAAATAATGTACATGTATACATGAGAAGAGTAGAATACTATATCCTTCTATACTATACTATACTTCTGCAGAGATTTGGAAGGGCTCATCTGATGGGCACTTTCCTATCCCATGAGGCCACAGGGGTCTTGTGAATCACAGTGAAGCGATGCAACTGATCTCATAAATCACATGACAACGACATGACCAGATTTCATTACACACATTCATACTACATAGAATGTACTTTATCGCATACAGTAGTGACTAAAAATGATGTCAGAAGAGGGTACTTGACCCTACATGTTTTTTAAATAATATATTAATATATGGGAAGAACAAAACACTAAACTTGGTATTTAGTTGACAAAATTATTTGGCGAACAAAAATGCAAACTACAACTACAGATTTGATTGTATTAAAATAAAAAGCTCACTAGATCGGTTTATCATCGGTTTAAAATGTTGTTGCTCCTCTCTTGTTTTTGCACATGTTCATAATTTCTTTGTATGACAGCCTGGCAAAAAATTTTGCACGCACAATTTAACGTTTCATTGCATTATTATAAAATCTTTTTACAAATCCTTAATAATACACTATATTGTGAAAAGTTTTGGTACGCCTGTCTTTACATGCACATGATCTTTAATGACATCCCATTCTTGAGCGGTAGGATTAAGTATGGAGTCGGCCTACCCTTTGCAGCTCTAACAGCTTCAACTCTTCTGGGAAGGCTTTCCTTAAGGTTTAGGAGTCTGATTATGGGAATTTTTGACCATTCTTTTAGAAGCACATTTGTGAGGTCAGGCACTGATGTTCGACAAGAAGTCCTGGCTCGCAGTCTCCGCTCTAATTCATCCCAAAGGTTGAGGTCAGTCAAGTTCCTCCACACCAAACTCATTTATCCATGTCTTTATGGAACAACGCTTTATGCAGTCAGCGTGAATGGTCACTCCAGAGAACACGTCTCCACTGCTCGAGTCCAGTGGCGGCGTGCTTTACTCCACTGCATCCCACGCTTTCCGTTCCACTTGGTGCTGTAAGGCTTTGGATGATCTGCTCGGCCATTGAAACCCATTCTATGAAGCTTTTATACAGATTTTATACACCTGTGGCCATGGAAGTTATTGGAACACCTGAATTCAATGATTGGGAGGGGCATGGCATTACATTGTATATTTAAATAAAGGGAGATTTGACTTTGCTAGACTTCACTTTTGGCCACTACTTTATACAAAAACAAGCAAATCAAGGCCTTTGGCTGATGGTTTTAAAAAGTTCCACAACATAAAGCTGGTGTGTTTGAAAAGTCACGACAACAATGCAAATGTCATCTCCATTTAAATGATAATTTGCTGAATCAAGGATGCATGAAAATTGAGAGTGGGAACATTATCAAAGTCTAATGACATCAATTGTTTCAGTCATTTCACTTTGTATAATAGCTCAAATAAAATTATATTATTTTTGAATAATATTTGAATTATGTTTCCAGCATATTTCCACATGATTACTCATGATAAAGGTGAATTCCATCACAAATATTCTCTCTCTCTCTCTCACTACTTGTTTACACAAATGCATGTTGCTTCACTTTAGAATAATCAAATAACTGGGCTCCCAAATAGCTTGTCATTGAATATTTTATTTGCAAATGAAGTATTAATAACTCAGAGTCCGTAAAAATATACAATTTTTTACTTGTAGAGGGACATATTTACAAGAATGGATCTTCTTCAAAATGAACAAACTGGTTTACAAAACTCAAAAAAAAAAAAAAAAAAAAGTATTTTATTTTCCCTTCAGTCTCAGCAGACATGGACTCTCGGGCAAACACAGGCCCAAGATCCCACACTTCCAACAATAAAATAATAACAAAAAGCCCTCAAGATAACAGAGGAAAGCACAGTAAAAAAAAAAAAAAGCAATGTGATCAAAAGAAAGAAAGAAAGAAAGAAAGAAAGAAAGAAAGAAAGAAAGAAAACAGACAAACTCACAGAGAAGATGTTGGTCATATTTACACTTACATATTCAGCCGAATACAGGTATGAACACAGAAGCAAAGCATTCCCAATATCTGACCTGTAGGCCATAACATGCAATCCCTTTGCTTTTCCAATGGAAAAGAATTCCCTTTTTACACCCCTCAAAGTAACACATACTGCTACAGTTTCTAAGAGGAGTCGAAGGAGCCTTTTTTTTAGACATCCAACATTATTTTAATAACAACCATGTTGGGTAACACTTATCAGGCTACATAGATAGTCAAGTACGTCTTTTAAATAAGAGCGTTATGTCAAAAACACCTCGCAGATGGACTTTAACGGTTTTCCTGGCCTGAGCTCCCATTCAAAACGGATGCCCTCATGCAATGTGAGCAACGCTTTAGAATGCACCGGCGGCTCTGAGGTGGTTTCTAAATACCACATTTAGCTGTGTTGAAATAAAAACCACTAAAGATTAATTGTCTGAGGAAATTGACCGGTTCTTCTTGTTGGGAGGAGAGGAGGCCCTTGGGAGGGCTCATAAAGGAATAAAAATGACCTTAAAAGTGCCAAAACATAGGAACGGAACTGCTGGAAGGCAGCTTTCAATCAGCTTTCCTGGTAATGCAGTGTTCTGATCTTGGCGAGTTTAGGTGCTGTAAAAGGACTAAAATAAACATAAAACCATAGCTCTGTTCCAAAACCTAGACAGCTGCCCATGTAGGCAGCGTTAAAGCATTTAAGGCTGTTCCAAAAGGTTCTGAGATACCTTTTTTTTCTGGCCCAATTCTAAGGCAGCATCACCTGAATCCTTGCATTCATAATGCATTCCAATAAACAAATCTATCCAAACAAAACAAATCTATCCAAAATGGCAAGGAATATATTGATTAACTTCTAACCGAGCTTCAGTTTCAGTTAGGGATGCCGCTTTAGAGGCCTGTTACCTATTTAGGCAGTAGACAGCAAGGCAGCATTTCATGTATACTTACACTGTATTACAATCATTGCAACAATCAGAGTGAAAAAATGACTATAAGGAACTAATTTAATAGAAAATGTATGAATAAAAAGTTCTAATTAAAACCTATTTGTCTGTGCTATATATTATTACCCTAAGAGTATTTTGTTTTTAGCTTAGCAATGTGCTAATGCCCAACTCTATTAAAGGGGTGGTTGCATGCAATTTCACTTTTTTAACTTTAGTTAGTGTGTAATGTCGCTGCTTGATCATAAACAGTATCTGCAAAGTTACAGCGCTGAAAGTTCAATGCAAACGGAGATATTGTCTTTTAAAGTTATGGTATTTGATTGCCTACAAAAACGGTTTGGACTACAACGAGCTTCTTCCTGGGTTGGTGACATCATAAACCCTCGCTAGTCTCCACACATGTGACTTCTGCCCGTAATGGTAAGGGGCGTGGCGTTTCCCGCAACCTGTGCTTGGCACTTCAGCCAATAAATATACAGGAAACTACATTTGGCCATCTAACCAATCTAAGACCATTGCGTTTTTCAGAGGGATGGGCTTTCAGGAAGCAAACGAGCCGTTCAAAGAACAGTGGAGACAGTGGTGTGGAATAAAGGTCAAATATAAGAAAAATACGGCGTTACAAAAAAAAACAAAAACAAAAAATGTATTAATATACTGTGCCCCATAAACACAACCAAGCCTAGAAAAAAACACGGAACCACCCCTTTAAAATCAAAACACACTAAATTTACTCTCTAGCCGGTTCCACTTGAGTCTTTTGAAGTTGCATTTTAATAAAGTGCAACAGTCAGGTTCTGGAAGTAAAAATCCCATTCATTTTCTCTAAAGGGATCTATGAGCTATGAGTTTGTTAATCAATTATATATGTACCAAATCTGTATGTCTGTCTTTCTATGAGAAATGGCTTAGTGTTTAGTTTTTTTATCCTTACAATGGAAGTCAATGGGAACCAATATAGTTTGGTTACCAACATTAATCAAAATATCTGCCTTTATGTTTCGCACAGTAAAGAAAGTCATACAGTTTGTAATGATGTGAGGATAGGTAAATGATGACTTTTTTTTTTTTTTTAGGTGAACTATGCTAGAGAGAATCTGGGGTTAAAAACTCCATTAACCATGATTCTGTAAAGAAAGCTCCACCAATCAGAGAAAGAGTAGGAACCTCTCTAAATGCTCTCGCGATACTTTTATACCGTTTGGTCTGTGTAGCGCCACTTCTAGTCGAACACACCTATTCTATTTTAAACGCAAGACACACTTTGTCCAATATTTTTTCTTCAAATCAAAGTTTTTATGTTTGTATACACCTCATAAGGTCATAACTACTCCGATTAAGTCTTTAACAAAGACTTTAAACTCTTTCCCCAACAGCGTTGTTTTTTTTGTTTTTTTTTGTTAGTTTAGTTGTGAGCCACCACATTTTTTGTAAATTTCACAAAAATGTAATGCCCTATGAATATTTTGTTGTATGAATATCTGAATGTTCACAATATCAAAAGAAAGATATTTTGAAAATTCATTAAAAAAAAACATTTTGAACAAAAAGCTGAGAAAATCTATCTAAGCCAAGGCCGCTGAAAGTGTGCGGGCACTATTGCACTCTATTAAGATGCCAACATTTGAGTCAGCTACCTATGTAGGCAGTAGACAGCAAGGCAGCTCACTTAGTTTTGGAACAGAGCACATATTTCAGACAAGGAGAGTAAATGTCAACAAAAACAGCCATATTGTAAAGGCCCAATTGGATGGGTTTTGACTTGGTCTCTGTTTGAAGGTAAGGGTAGTCGAGTACCTCTGTAAGATTTGGACCCACAGAACTCTGCATGTGTTCTCCTTACAATTCCCATCATTCACTCCCCATACGGCATGACAGCCCATCCATCACACTTACTGACAACAGTTCACCCAGCAACATCGCCTATACACCGCCTCGTGGAGAATGTGGCTCTGGAGAGCACGCCTCGAGTGTGTCTCTATTTATGAGGTCATGTTAGACTGTGTACACTTGGGAAGAAGCATTTTGGTGTGAATCAAACACAATTGTTGGGGAAGGTAGCAGAAAGCCGGTGAATTGGCATAGGCAGCACTCGGCTACATTACGGACTCAAATGCAACTGAAACCCAATAAGACTGACGAACAAGGTTATTCTGCTTGGCATATACACTTGTGAAAATGAAAGTGGCCCAAGAACACTGACAAGGGCGTATGAGGGCAGAGTGTTGGGTAATTGCTTAGTATGCTCGCTCACGTCTTATGGCTTTACCTCTCTTAGACATATTCTTGAAGTCCATCAATGGCAGATATACAAGTAGCCATTAAGAAGGAAATGATTTTACTTATTAAAGGGAGCTTAGCGGGTCAGGGGCTACAATGACCAATTATTACTCTCTGAAAATGCATAATACCTCATCTACATCTTTATTATGGCCTATAACCTCAATCTTCAACCGATAACTTAAAGAATATTGTGTGCGTATATTTATCTGTATGTACAATATAAAACAGCATCATGACTACAGAGTGTACATTATTCGTGTGGCTGTGTTTGGACTGCCTCTTTGTGTCAGAACACTCGCCGTGTTACACATGGCTTCCTTTATTTGTCTGGTACATTGCGAAGGACAAAAGCAATCTCAGGGGAAGAATTCACTGTGAAGGCACACAAAACAGGCAACTTGTCCATTTCAAATTTCACAAATGCACCAAGCAAGGTCTTCCCAGGGGTTTAGAGACACCGTTAATGGAGAGGGGTTTGACAGTGCTTGGCGGAGGAAGCCGTGGGGCGGCTGGCACAAAAAGGCAGCCATCTTGAGACAGCCTGTTGTTAGAGGGTCCTAGGGGAGTCCTAGGACAGTACCGTGGTGCATACACAAACTAGAAGGAGAGTACCGCAAATGCGCAGACATCATCACACGCACGCATTTCACACACGCTCTGTACATAACTCCCTCTTATGGCATTCCCTTTCATTTACTTGTCCACAGTACTGTGAGATTATAGTAAAAAGTTACTTGTGCCTCATATGCTATTACGTAGTACCACTGGGTATTCTGGAAAAGAAGGAAAAATTAAATAAAAATCCAAACTATCTTTGATTTATACACATTCATAGTATTCGTGACCGATTTTGGTTTCAGTATCATTGGAAATACAGCTTTAACGAATATACCGTGCAGTGCGTAATACAAAATGAAATAGTCTATGAAGCGGTAAGGATGACATCTGAAACCAGACTGCAGACTTTCTGTCAAGTACGTATTCTCCATGTATGTGCACATAATTATGCAAAAATTCCTATCAGTGCAGTGTAGTTGAAACAGTCATCATGATTTGGCCAAGTAAGACAAATTTAATTGATCCTGGAACAACATCCATGTCCAAAAAATTTGTCCTAACCCTGTCTCTACCCCTAGGCCTACCCATAACTTATCCCTAAAATCAAAATGAAATGATATGCACATAACATTAATGTAGAAGCACCTAACCCCAGTTGTAAGCCTAATCTTGACCTAAACTGTACACTTGTCCCTCAAATCTGATTGGTTGATTGGAATGTTTTTGTTGATCCTGGAGCAACATCCCTGTCCAAAAACATAACCCTCTAACCATATCTCTTCCCCTAAACCCAATCCCCCCTAACCCTTATTCTTATTCACTCCATTTCCCTCTGATTTTAGGGATAAGAATGGTGTAGACACCCCTAACCCTTGTTGTAAGTCTAAACTTGACATAAACTGTAAACGTCCCTCAAACCTAATTGGCTGATTGTAATGTTGTTCCAGGAACATGTTCTTCTTGGTGAAATCACGTTCACCTAGTTGACACAAAGGGGAATTCACTAAGAGTCAATCGCACCCAAGTTGTTTTAACACCCAATTCACTAAATCGAGTTATGCAAATCACACAATAGTTTAAGTAATTCCGCAGGTCAGTTCTGATTGCTAGGATGTGAAGGATACAGATTACAGCAGATTACCGCAATCTGGAGTCTCTTACTGGGAATGCACGTACAGCAACTCTAGGCACCTGAAAAGATGATTAAAGTTTGCTTGACCGCATAACACTCTGGGATAAAATGCTCTTTTCCATCATTTTATCAACTTTTGAAGTCATTTGCAAGAAAATTTGCTTAGACCAAATCTCCTATACATTTCTTTTACCGTCTGCGTGCTGGAGGGCAGTAATAGGAATACTTTGTGGCAGGCAAACACAGTAGCACAGATTTTTGGTTAAAAGGTACAATAATCAGTCTAATTTTGGGTTTTAACAAAAAGCAAATGACAACAACCGACAGCAGGTGTTTTTTTTGTGTGAAATATAGCACATTAAGGTATAGCGCACCCATTTAGTGAATTCACCCCTCAGTGTGTTCTGCATTAACTGAACTATTAAAGTCTCTTTATGCCGCTACATTGCTGTCATCCACTGGAATGTCCATCGATGTCCATTTTTTCCAAACACTTCAAGTTTAGTACTTCTTAGTGGTTTGTTAAGGTATTAATAAGATTGCCTTGGGTCACAGTTAATGTTTGCATTGCATTCCATAAAAAAATAAAATAAATGAATGGGAACTTTGCAAATGAGATGGACAGTCCGTATTCCAAGAGCCGCCCCCTCACTATCAACAGGAACATTAGCTTTTGGGATAATATCCTTCATTTCTCTTCATAGGGGCAGTCGCTGGACCTCCCCCTCCCCATCGGGTTTCATCAACCCTGCCTGCCCTTAATACTTTAACCTCACTGATACAATAAATAAATAAACTGCACTTGGGGAAATCTTTCCACCCCATCGCCCACAAAGCCTTCAAGAGTTCAAAAAGGGAAACAAATAATGTGAAAATAGGGTCAGACTGCGCCATGAGATCAAAAGAAGTAGAGAGTACCAAAGAATGAGAATAGAAAATTCTTGTTCTTCAGTTCCTGTCTTGTTTTCTTTTAATTCTTTAGAAGGGGGCAAGCGCTGTATTTTCCCTTCGAAATATGCATTCAACTTTTTAGATTTTATATGATTGATTTTATTTTTACTAACATCCTTTAATTATGTATTATTTTTGGATTTTTATTTTGTCTGTGTGTGTGTATGTATTTTTTTTTCCAATCATAGGTGCAACTTTTGGAAGAGTCACTGAGGGTGTCTTGTACAGAGGCCTGCATCAGGCTGCGTATCCTTTACTCTCTACACTGTCTGAAAGGCCTTGCTTTGAGCAGGGACCATGACACCCGTCGGGATGGCCAAGCCCACCGGAGGATTGGGGGGTCTGAACTTTGGGGTGGCAGGGATTTCTGGGGTTTTAGGCACGACCTGCGTGTAGGCCGGGGGAGACTGGGGGAAGCCGTGGGGCTGTCCGTTCTCCTTGAGGGCGGCGACAGCGGGTGGCCGTGGACGTTGGCTTCGGGGTACGCTGTTGTGCACCATGGACTGTGTAGAGGAAGCACCAGAGCGGGAGCTGCCAGACCGGGACGAGGACAGGGAGTTGGGCTTCACCAGCTTGGCTTTTGGAGCTTCTGCATCCTCCCTGTAAAAGTAATGGAAATACAGACATTAGATATACAGAGGATATACAATGGATATACAGAGTCGATATTAAAATAAAGCTCAAGTATAAGCATTGTGGTGTGAACCTGGAGCAGTCACTGTGTTTAGTATATTTATACATAATGCATTTTAGATACATTTTAGTTTGGGCTTAGGCTTAAGCAGAGTTCACACTGCCCGATTTTAACCCTGATTTTTACTCGCCGACAGGTTTTGCGAAATCGCTGACAAATGCCCGAGATCATAGGCAGATCGGTGCTCGTGCACGCGAGTGACAAGCCCGCAGTGTGAATGATCAAAGACGCTATCAGAAAGAATCGCTGACGAGTCGCCTGCAAGATATATGGCATGCTAAATATCTGGAACTGTCGGCGATTAAAAATCCTGCTGTGTGAAAAGTGTTCTGACTGAAAATTACATCGGCGATGACCGACAGCCAATGAGAGAGTGAGATACAGGAAAGCAAGAGGTTCAGGGAGGAGTCATAGACAGAATATCAGTATTTTAATAGATATTATTACAATTCTATCAAACAGAAATAAAGCCCAAACATTTGCACGTCCAGCCGCAGCAGCAGCAAACTTTCTGCAAACTTGATCATTTTTAATTTTTAATAACAATTCCAAGTCTTGTGCGAGAACTGTGAAGTTTACTTGTCACTTCGCACGTGTGTTTAGATGGGAAACGTAGTTTGTGCAATAAAGAGAGAGTTGTCTGCGATTGTTCCTCCTGTAGAGTCATGTAGTGTGAAACCCTCTGTCGCAGATCCATCGTTCAGCGTGAACACAGTAGGGACTGAATGCTACCCCAGACAGTCATGCAGTGTGAAAAGAGCAGTGACACGACGAGTTTGAAAATCATGCAGTCTGAACTAGGCTTTAGGCCTGGTCTGTGAAACCAGTGCTAAAATTGTGTCTGTGCTAAAATGGCTAAACTGGGATAATACTCCAAAACTAACCACGGCAAGAGATCATGACTTGCGAGTGAATGTGCAGAAGAACGGTCCCCATGTAGAGCTAATTTTTTTTGTGCGTGCATAATGTAGAGATACAGCCATGGTTTGTGGCTGCATTATTCATGTGAGCACAAACAGTACATTTCTGTCACTGTAAGCATAAAAACAGCTGTCTGATGTATTATGAAACGAAAAGATTAAGAAGTGTATATGTTCCATCCTGAATATAGTTTACTCTTTACTAATTTACTCTTTAGTAGAGTAAAAGTGGAAAAATACAAACACAATCAATACTGAGATCTCACCTGATCTCATTAGGTGTCTCCTCCTCCTCATATTTCTTCTTCTCCTTCTTGCGGAAGACCAGCCAGATGATGAGAATGAGGAGCAGAACGCCGAATGAAACGCCAACCACAGCGCCGGCCACCACACCCATGCCTCGCACATCTAAACACACAGAGGGACATTTGGGTCAAATTTTTATATTGTCACATTACATTTGCCACGTTCATATGATGGCAAGAACTGTACAATTATTTAGATTAGGGTGCAAGAGCCTGGACAACAGGCTCATATGTGAAAATGCTTATATTTTGTATTCTGTTTTAAATGAGTACAGCAAATCATTACAATTTATACTATCAGGAAAACTATATGAGTGGAACATGCACCCCCACACACACACACACATATACAACAAATATGTTAAATAGACATATACATGAATCTGATTTGAAAGGGTGTTTACAGGCAGAATATAATTTTATATTGATATAAAAAAAACAATCCACATCAATAGTAAAATGATTTGTTAAAACATAAAATAAACAATCATTATAATTCTAAACCTAATTTCAGCTATGACTGAATGTTTGCAAGCCATGTCACATTTTATTCAAATGCGATTATTTGTTTTACACCAATCCACATGGAAAATTATAAATCATCAGTAACACGTTATACAATACGGGTGCTCTAATATGCATTAATTCCTGCTTAACTAATGCACAGATGATCATGAGTTAATGATTACTAGATTAATAGATTAAGTGATATGTGAATTGCTATTAATTAAATGTGTCATCATGTATTAATTCCTTAATAACATTATATATTATCTAATCGTGTAAATTCATGTGTTAATTTCCACAGTGGGATGAAGCCATGCCTTTCAACTCACACACTGTCTGCACATGACTATTAACATACTGAAACCTTTGCAAATCATTAGCTAATGATTAATTTAAGCAGACAACTGGAAGTTGAAGTACACAGAATTTACCATATTGGTAATTAACATATAAATGTACAATATTAGTTAATATACCGGTAATATGTTATTAGATAATTGATACTTGAATACTTGAATTAATACCAATTCATATATTACTTTTACTTTATACTTTATAATTCATATATTACTATATATATTTTATAACATGTTTATATAATTTTTTTTAATTATACCTTCATCTGTTGCTGATGCAGTAATCATCAATAAATGGTTTAGTTCTTTATGAGTCATACATTAACTCATGATTATCTGTGCATTAGTTATGCAGGAATTCATGCATTTAGCACCCATATTGCAAAGTGTTACCAAATCGTTTTTACTCCAATCTGGCTTTTAAAATATGTATCTGAAAGTAAGGAAAAAATAACATCTGTTTGACATGCAATGCTTTATACTAACAAATATTGCAATTAGCCAAGAAAATAATATAAGTTATTAGCACATGCTGGTTGCTCCGTTCCTCTTTTTTGGTATCTGACACTATGGGAATCCTGAGTGTTTGTCTTTTTTTTTTTTCATTTTGGAATAATAAAAGACTGCTGCCCATAAATCCTGCTGCGGACCCACTTTATATTAGGTGGCCTTAACTACTATGTACTGACATTTGTTACCACCACACCTGTCCCTAACTCTACCCATAAACTGACCCACACCACCACACCTGTCCCTAACTCTACCCTTAAACTGACCCACACCACCTCACCTGTCCCTAACTCTACCCATAAACTGACCCACACCACCACACCTGTCCCTAACTCTACCCTTAAACTGACCCACACCACCACACCTGACCCTAACTCTACCCTTAAACTGACCCACACCACCACACCTGACCCTAACTCTACCCTTAAACTGACCCACACCACCTCACCTGTCCCTAACTCTACCCATAAACTGACCCACACCACCTCACCTGTCCCTAACTCTACCCTTAAACTGACCCACACCACCACACCTGTCCCTAACTCTACCCTTAAACTGACCCAAACCACCACACCTGACCCTAACTCTACCCTTAAACCGACCCACACCACCTCACCTGTCCCTAACTCTACCCTTAAACTGACCCACACCACCACACCTGACCCTAACTCTACCCTTAAACTGACCCACACCACCACACCTGACCCTAACTCTACCCTTAAACTGACCCACACCACCACACCTGTCCCTAACTCTACCCTTAAACTGACCCACACCACCACACCTGTCCCTGACTCTACCCTTAAACTGACCCACACCACCACACCTGTCCCTAACTCTACCCTTAAACTGACCCACACCACCACACCTGTCCCTAACTCTACCCATAAACTGACCCACACCACCACACCTGTCCCTAACTCTACCCATAAACTGACCCACACCACCTCACCTGTCCCTAACTCTACCCTTAAACTGACCCACACCACCACACCTGACCCTAACTCTACCCTTAAACTGACCCACACCACCTCACCTGTCCCTAACTCTACCCTTAAACTGACCCACACCACCACACCTGTCCCTAACTCTACCCTTAAACTGACCCAAACCACCACACCTGACCCTAACTCTACCCTTAAACCGACCCACACCACCACACCTGTCCCTAACTCTACCCATAAACTGACCCACACCACCTCACCTGTCCCTAACTCTACCCTTAAACTGACCCACACCACCACACCTGTCCCTAACTCTACCCTTAAACTGACCCACACCACCTCACCTGTCCCTAACTCTACCCTTAAACTGACCCACACCACCACACCTGTCCCTAACTCTACCCTTAAACTGACCCAAACCACCACACCTGACCCTAACTCTACCCTTAAACCGACCCACACCACCTCACCTGTCCCTAACTCTACCCTTAAACTGACCCACACCACCACACCTGTCCCTAACTCTACCCTTAAACTGACCCACACCACCACACCTGTCTCTAACTCTACCCTTAAACTGACCCACACCACCACACCTGTCCCTCTACTTGTATCCCACCTCAGAATCAGCAAAGGTGTTTGGCAATACAATTTGAACACAGTAAGTACATTGTACTTCTTTTTTTACGTAAGTACATAGTACTTAAGGCCACCTAATATAAAGTGGGCCTTTGCTGCTTTTCCATTCCTGCTGCAAACAATGCCATGACATTGACCAGCCAAATATTACTGACTTTATCTCAGCAACCCTGCTACAATTGGTTATTTTGCTCAGTTAATAAATGAATCATTCTGCCTGACTAAATAGCACATCTCTACAATGCCACTGGCACCTGAAAACGTTTGCTTTTGCATGATTCTACATTCATGCCACTGGGTGTCAGTATTTTAATCTAAGGTGACTGTCATATGGGCCAGCAACTTGAAGAAATACAAAGTGCACCACATATTTGTGTTTGACAAAGAGCTTTTGATTTGCTCGTTGTTTAAACACGATATTAGCAGGTGAGCCCATATGGTAGTTACACATTATTAGTGTTCTCATGAGAAAACTGAATAAGGCAGACCCAAATTAAGTTTTGCCAGCCACAACTGTAAAACGCCTCTTTCACATTTTATTTCCTGTGTTGTGAAAGACTAGCACAAGGCTTAAGTGCAGGACAGTTGTCAAGAGTTTATATAACTCTCTCCATCTTCTCCTCTGGTGAACATTAAATTCGTCTGCCTCTTCCAAAACCATTACACACAAACACTGAAGGATGGCTATTTGAGCAAGACCAATGACAAATGGCCACAGTCTGGCTTTCTGCAGTTCCCAGTGCTCAGTAAAAGGCCAAAACATGTCATTTTAATTAAAATATAGTGTTTGCACATGTTTTTGTGATGGGTAGGTTTAGGGCAAGGGGATGGGTTAATATCATTTACGTGATATAAAATCACTGGGAGCCTATACAATGCATTCACTAATACAATGAGGCAAATGTGTGTGTGTGTGTGTGTGTGTGTGTGTGTGTGTGTGTGTGTGCCCTTGTTTATATTACATTGTGGGGACCAAATGTCCCCGTATGTATTGTAAAACCTGAGATCACCTACATTGTGGGGACCAGCCAGTGGTTCCCACTTTTCAAAAGGCTTATAAATCATACAGGATGAGTTTTTTTGAAAATGTAAAAATGCAGAATGTTTCCTGTGATGGGTAGGTTTAGGGGCAGGGGCAGTGTAGGGGGATAGAAAATACGGTTTGTACAGTATAAAAACCATTACGTCTGTGGAGAGTCCCCACAAAGATAGGGATCCAGACGTGTGTGTGTGTGTGTGTGTGTGTGTGTGTGTGTGTGTGTGTGTGTGTGTGTGGTCCTGGTATCCCCATATGATACGTTGGTAATACCAGTAATTTTTGATCTTGTGGGGACATTTTTTGGTCCCCATGAGGAAAACAGCTTATAATCATTCTGAATGATATGTTTTAAAAACATAAATTGCTGAAATCTTCTGTGATGAGTATAGGATTAGGGGATAGAATACAGTTTGTGCAGCAAAAAAAAAATATTATGCCTATGGAAAGTCCCCATAAAACATGAAAACCAAACGTGTGTGTGTGTGTGCGCACATGTGTGTGTGTGAAAGAGAGAGAGAGAGAGAGAGAGAGAGAGAGAGAGAGAGAGAGAGAGAGAGAGAGAGAGAGAGAGAGAGAGAGAGAGAGAGAGAGAGCAAAGTGAAAATGGAAAAAAAAAGTTTTTTTCCCCTCAAGACAAAATAGTATTGGATTTTTAAGATAGTAATATTAACCAACTAACTAAATAAAACTACCCAATATTTAATCGACATGAATCAAAATAATAGTGTCATACACATGATATCCATAATACACTAATGCAAGCTCTCTGCAGTGTGGAAGCAGCCTCCATCCATCAAACTGAGGCTGCAGCTTCAAGCTAAAAGCTCCACCACCGACTGATCTGAGATCAGAGTATCGTAACATCCACACTAATTACACCCAGGGCACGGGCTGACCTCAGAGCAGAACTCACATTGCATCGTGACCTCGATGATACAGTTCTCCTCTCCTACATCATTGCTGGCAGTGCACTTGTAGACCCCGGAGCTGTCCTGCGTCAAGTTCCTCAAGGTCACGATCTCTGGGTTCTTCAGATCTAAAAATAGGAACAAATGTTTATATACCTGTACATATATAAGCTGAGGTACATTAACAACCTGTCGAGTAACGTTGTACATTTCTTCAGTCACACAGTCAGAGTATATGACAAGTATTCAGCACATACACAGCAAATAATGTTCTCTCTGTTTAGAAAAATGAATGTGAATGTTTTGTATAATATCATATAATCTTTTGATGCTTTTGAATAAAAAATGCTCTATTCAAACACAACAGAGTATTTTACTTTTAACATAAGTTAAAAACAAAACACTCAATGACTGAATGTTTTATCTCTATTACTTTATTTTACATAATTATAATGTTGCAAACTCTGTCCTCTAAGATGGATTGTCATATTAGACGAGATATTAACAAACAGTATTATCATCTTTGTTATATATAGTCTATTAATTAACGGCAACATTTAATTTTGCCACATATAACAGTTAAACCAAAAAATTAGAACTATAAAGGAACATTTTATAGAGAATGATTCATTATATAGTTTGGTAACACTTTAAAATCAGGTCTCATCAGTTAACATTAGTTAATGTATTAACTAACATAAACTAACCAC
The DNA here is from genome assembly GCF_024679245.1 of Pseudorasbora parva. NCBI lineage: Eukaryota > Metazoa > Chordata > Actinopteri > Cypriniformes > Gobionidae > Pseudorasbora > Pseudorasbora parva. Next base: position 4,622,207 of record NC_090187.1, on the reverse strand, counting down.
GAGCAATACATTTGTTCATCTTTGTTAACAATAGTTGATATAAATCCAGCTGGTTTGTTCATGTTAGTTCGCAGTGTATTAACTAATGTTAACACGATTTTAATAAAGTATTGGTAAATGTTGAAATGAACATTAACAAAGTTAAATGCTTTATAAGGACAGTTCATGTTAACTAATGTAATGAACCTTATTGTATTTTTAATCTAAATCTTCCTATGCAAATGACTTGTGAAATCATTTAGTCCACGTAAACCCCGCCTCTTTCCAAAAACTGACCACAAGCTCACATTCAGATCTGCTGCCATCCAATGAACAACCGATGCATAGAACCAAGTCCCCACCTTACATTATTCATGTACGTCACAATAATCAAGACACGATCTGCTGCTTCTTCTGTCTCCCTAACTTCCCAAGAAGAATTAGGTATGGGTGTTTTTGTCACATTCTGTTAGTTTGCTTGTGTATTATGTAATGTGCATTACTCAAGGACTCAATGCCGAGGAAGCAGAATTACGGTATGAGTAACTTTCCAGTTCCTGACTCATCCTGAACCTACAAAACAGTGTTATCGGTGTAACCCGTCTTTTACGACTTCTTTTACTACACTACTTTACAGGTTTCAATCAAACAGAGTGTTTTAATCAGAGAGGGAAGTGAGAGCAAGCCCAGGAAAGTGTGTGCGCTTATGTGAATGAATTAGTGTTTGTGTGTGTCAGGATGATTCATGGTTCTGCTGGAGCTCCAGCAGATGAGATGAACTGTAAATGTTTCCCTGCAGCCGGTGAGGAAGCGCTCGTGTCTCGAGAACCGAGGGCCGCGCTTGCGTCTTCGACCGAGGAGCGTTTGTCAGCCGGAGCGATTTGAGTCGCCTGGATCATTTACACATCCGGAGTGTAATGCCTCCTCTTTCACCCCCCCCATTCCTGTCCCATCATCCCTCTTCTCATCCACTATCTGCAGTGAATTCTGGGGCGGTGGAATGTTTATCGGCCAAAGAAAGCTTATTAGAGTGAGCAGGTGGTCATTGATGAGGGAGCTTAATTGTCGAGCTCGGGCGAAGGCCCGGTTCATCTCTCCTGCAGCACTGACTGCATACGGCTAAATAGATTGTAAAACAATATGGGGCTCTGATGATCTGGTGTCAGCAGGAGAAATTGTTCTGAAACTGTGCATTATTCTGTCCCATCTGCAAAGCCATATTACACTCGAATTTGTGTATTTCTTGCAGTTTAAAAAAAAAAAAAGTTGTTTTGTTTTCCAAAGCAGAATCCAATGAGATCAAATTCTAACAACAGCCAAAGGCTGCCGAACATAGCATTTTGCTGTATTTTGTTATGTAGTCTTCGTTTACTCATTGTTTTGTCTACCCAAGGTCTATATGACACCTCATAGAAGTGGGCGGTGCAAACTAAATATAATGATTTGAGTACAATACAGTTGAAATCTTTAAGTTCAGAAAGATTTTAGCTTTTTACTTACAGAAAGGATGCATTTTATTGATCAAAAGTAACAGTGAAGACAGTTATAATCTTACAAAAAGTTCTACATCAGATAAATTCTATTGTTTTTAAAGGACAACTCCGGTGAGAAATGAACCTAGAGGTAATTAACAGATGGTTACCGAGTAGATCGTTCTCTGGGATGCGTTTTCTTGAAAATCGAATGTAAAGAGTTTTATCTCTAAAAACAGATTAGCTTATAATGCTTGTCTATGGGGCACACAGTAGTGAAATTAAATCGCTAGTTAATACCACTAACAAGGCTCAAAATAGCCTCACACTAACACAGTAGCATAATGAGGGTCCCTACATGCAAACCGAAGCATTGAGAACTTTGTAAGAGTACAAACAGTTTAATAAGGAGATACGTTGTAAACACCATCTCGAAAAACAGTCTCGATGAATCAAACTACGAGCGCTGTTCTAAGTGAGCTGGTCGATAGGAATTAAGTTTGTGAAATGTAATAACATGGACATTTTTATTTTTATTTATTTATTTTCTCTGTTGTGTTCAGTGTTTTCTTCCGGAATCAACTGACCATATGAGATTCCAAGTCACAGTTCATCACTTAGCAGAGCTCTCGTCGCTCGATGAGTCGAGACTGTTTTCCAAGATGGCGCCTGTCCGTGAACGCGTAAGGCACTATGTCTATAAAGTATCTTCTTATTAAACAGTTTGTACTCTTACAAAGTTCTCAATGCTTCAGTTTGCATGTAGGGACCCTCATTATGTTACTGTGTTAGTGTGAGGCTATTTTGAGCCTTGTTAGTGGTATTAACTAGCAATTTAATTTCACTACTGTGTGCCCCATAGACAGTGTTATAAGCTAATCTGTTTATAAAAAAAAAATTCTTTACATTTGATTTCCATGAAAATGCATCCCAGAGAACGATCTACTCTGTAACCATCTGTTAATTACCCCTAGGGTCATTTCTCACCGGAGTTGTCCTTTAACTTTCTATTCATCAAAGAATCCTAATACAATTTCCAGCATTGATAATAACAACAAACAAAAGGAAATCCTGCACACTATACTTGCAAAAAAACAAAACCTTTTTATTAGAAACATTTTATTAACATGATATTAGCAGCATGATATTAACATGAAACGTTGCAAATAAAACGTGTTTGATTTTTTGCAAGTATTGATTGTGTGCGAGATTTCCTTTTGTTTGTTGAGATTTTTTGATATAGTTATCCTTCGTCCCACACACCTATCTATTATCAACAGGTGTGCAAAGCTTTTTGTGCACTAATCAACATTGATAATAAGAAAAAATGAGAAACAAATCAGCATATTACAATGACATCTGAATGATCAAGAAACTGAAGACTGGAGTAATGACGATGTAAATTCAGCTTTGAGATCACACAAATAAATGACCTTTTAAAATGTATTTAAATACTAAGCAGTGTTTTTAAGTTGTACAAATGTTTTACAAAATATTACTGTTTTTACTGTATTTTTAGAATAAGAGATTTCTTAAAAAAATATAGAAGTAAGTTAACTCTTCTTACTATTGAAAACAAGTACAGTATATATATATATATATATATATATATATATATATATATATATATATATATATATATATATATATATATATATATATATATTATAGTTCAGCTGCACGCTTCTGGATATTTTGTGTGTAAAATGGAGATCGCGTTTACCATGATTCTGAAGAAAAGGGGAACAAACATCACTTTTATTTACCGCCCTTAGATTCACACTTACCCTGTAACTACACAGATAATTACCCCTTAATTAAAACTTACTTTTCAAAATAAATTAATAAACATTTTGTGAATGTTTTTGGTAGTTACTCTTTTATTCCCCAAATATTACATATTGTTCCCTTATACCTACACATCCATACTTCATAGTTACACTATAATTACCAATAATTACGCTGTGAATTTGTTTTACTTATGCAGTACAACATGCAAAGTCAATGCCATCATAAAGACTTGTTTCGTTATTGGATGAAGCAACGTTTGTTAATAAATCTTTTAAATGAATGACTCAATGACAAAAAAATTGTGGCCATTTTTTGTAACATTTCACCCAAACATTTTATATTTTTGTCCGAGAGCGTATCAAAGTGTATGCACACTGTACTGTCCATGTCCAGAAAGGGAATAAAAACATCATCAGAGTAGTCCATATGAGATGTAAGTTAGTTAATTAGAATCTCTTGAAGCATCGAAAATACATTTTGGTCCAAAAATAACAAAAACTACGACTTTATTCAGCATTGTCTTCTCTTCCGGTTTGGTTTTCAATCCTCAAATAAAGATTGAAATGGTTGTGAGTCAGTGTATTGATTCATGATTCCGATGATTAACGTGTCAATCTGCCAAACTGCTGAAGTCACATGACATTGGTGAACCAAATCATGAATCAATACGCTGATTCATAACCATTTGAATATTTATTTGAAAGAGGTCTTACAGGAGTGGAACAACATTAGGCTGAGTCATTAATGAGATCAATTTCATTTTTGGCCGAACTAACTAACTAACTAACTAACTAACTAACTAACTAACTAACTAACTAACTAACTAACTAACTAACTAACTAACTAACCATAAGTAATAAAAAAACAAGTCAAAACCATTTTTAAAATTTGATTTTCTCTGATTTTGACCACATCAGTGATTATACCCAAAGTATAAACTTTTACACTTTTATCCCTTGTTATTTTATGTTTGTAACACATAAATGATAATGTGTGGTGGAAAAGTTGTTTGTTTGTGAAGCTGCTTCATACTGTACATTTACACGGCAACTGCTCTTGCCAGATTTGAATGTGTGATTTCAGTGTGATGATCATATTTTGAAAGGTTAACCAAAGTCCATAAAGTCTTTGGACAGTTTCACATCAGTGATGCTGACCCTCTCCTTCATTAACATGGGCAGCGATAAAACACTCGCTGGTCACTCTCCGCTGATGCTCACGATGTGAAACAGGCATAAAAGACATTGCGGAATCGTTGTCATTTAGGAACAAGATCGCATTAATTGAATCAGTTTATCGTGCAGCTCTAGTAGAAGGCATGTGTGACTGCAAATCAGTTGAATTCAGTTTGCAGGCTAGGCTATAGATTTCTGCTTGTGTTATAAATATATAGGCCTAGGTATGCTCTCTACCGTTTGACACATTTCATATTGTATGCCATCATACCGCATGACCCTGTAATGCACATAGTGGGTTAATATCACTAGAGCTGATGAAATCTGTTCTCATTTCATTGCCTGTTCGCCGCACAGCATCAGAGTCAACATGCACAGGTTTAATCTGCTACAATCAGCACTTCTGTGGAAGCATTTGTCAAAGTGTGTGAAGTTCATGGCACCATCTTTGAAAGGCATTCAATACTATTATTTTTGACAGATAGCAGCAAGTAACTGTACAAACCTCTTTCTGTCCAGAATAAGGGATGATATGTTTTGCGAGATGTTGGGGTTTTTTGACTCACCGATGAGGGCGAGAGGAGGCAGTTTTCCCACACTCTTGCCTTTATCCAGTACTCTCTCCCATTTGTACTGAATGGGGTCAGATCCGTCTGAAGACTTGCAGCTCAGTTTCACATCACTGCCCTCCAGAAGCCGGCCCTCCATCCAGCACCGGGGTTTAGAGGGCTTCACTGCAAACCAGGAAACAAATGTGTGTGTTAATGTTACTCTCGATAATTATCTATCTATCTATCTATCTATCTATCTATCTATCTATCTATCTATCTATCTATCTATCTATCTATCTATCTATCTATCTATCTATCTATCTATCTATCTATCTATCTATCTATCTATCTATCTATCTATCTATCTATCTATCTATCTATCTGTCTATCTATCTATCTGTCTGTCTGTCTGTCTGTCTGTCTGTCTGTCTGTCTGTCTGTCTGTCTGTCTGTCTGTCCGTCCGTCCGTCCGTCCGTCCGTCCGTCCGTCCGTCCGACACTTTGAAGCAGTATTCGGAAATTACACATGAAACTAAAACTTGCAAACACATTACACTGCCATTTTTTTGGAGGTAAAATCAATATCAAAGAAGAAATCCATCTCAGCTGTGACATTTGTGGAGGCAAGTCTCAGGCTTCGGTCAAGGGTCAGGATTTGTTGTCCCGTGCACTGACTGGTTTGAGCTCCCCTATGACCTAACGCAGCAGATCAGAATGGACACTGAAGCCAAATCAAAGTCCACACTGCCTCACAACAGTTACCAAGTGACCTCGGACCGGTCCCACTGGCATCCTGCTTACCGCAGCACTGCTCTAAACTGTTCTGGGGTCAGTTAGATGAGCCTGTCCAGTGGGATCTGTCTGGAGGCTGAATGGCAGCTAAGTGGCAGCCTGTAGACCTATGTGGCCCTTTCTGGCCCTATTGACCCGGTCTAAAAACACACAAGCACATCAGAAGGACACAGGAACCCGGTTCAGGAGTTACAGTTGTGTATAGATCTATCTTTGCTCTACAGTCAAAACATTTTTTGACTAACATGGACAGGATAAGCAACAATTAAAAATGTGGAGGTGTCACAGTCAATACATCCTCTAAAACAAAAACTGTTTTTTTTATTTCCAGAGTTTCCAATGCAGCACCAATTAAGTTTTATTTTAATGTAATATAGATGTATTTAACAAAAACACCAATAAAATTATAAAAACACAACAAAATTGAAATAAATACAGAATATATATATATATATATATATATATATATATATATATATATATATATATATATATATATATATATATATATATATATATATATATATATATATATATATATATATATATATATATATATATACACTCTAAAAAATGCTGGGTTAAAAACAACCCAAGTTGGGTTGAAAATGCACCAACCCAACAATTGGGTTGTTTTAACCCAATGGTTGAGTTGTTTTAACCCAGTGGTTGGGTTAAATGTTGCCTAAGACAACCAAATTGCTGGGTAAGAACAACTCAACCATTGGGTTAAAACAACCCAATTGTTGGGTTGGTGCATTTTCAACCCAACTTGGGTTGTTTTTAACCCAGCATTTTTTAGAGTGTATATATATATATATATATATATATATATATATATATATATATATATATATATATATATATATATATATATATATATATATATATATATATATATATATATATATATATATATATATAGTATTGTATTGGCAGTGTAATATATATATACGTATATTGTTTTGTTGAGATCACAAGTACACAAGAAGACAAGACAGTAAAATATTAATGCATGGATTCTGTGGACTCTATGATTGGAAACAGTTATTCATTTGCTATTCCACTTGGCACCTGAAATAACTATACTGTTCCAGAACGCGGTCCTCATCTCATAAAATAATCAGTGAACAAGATTCTTCACACTTATGCTCCATACTGAAAATCAATGAACATGTGGTTGGACTCCAAATGAAATGATGCCCAACCGTTTAGCTCTGATTCAAGACATCTCAGGAAACAAGCGGAGACGGACCATCATTCACAGTAGCGGCATGACATTTAAAGAAAAGTTTTAGCCTAGTGATTGACGGATATGTGCGTCATTTCCTGTCCGCTCTCAGTCTCAACTGCAGATTTCGATAAAGGCAAAATACAGGCTGAAAATAATCTGAAAATGCGAACACTAACTCTCCGTAATGTTTATAGAGTGACGGATAGGAAATAAAAAGAAGAGAAGCGAGAGAGACAGGGGGTGGAGAATGAGGATTATGGGAAGGCAGTATTGAGCTAATCTTCTGTGATATGCTAAAACATGATAGAAACTCTGGGTGGAGGCCGGATTTACATCAACTCATCCTCCCATTTCTCTCCCTTTTTCTCTTTCTTTCAACTTTACACCCATATCCTGTCCCTCTGTGGCTAGCGTACTAATCTGGTAATAAAATGATTAAGGAAATAACATTAGGACGAGATATACAACTTCAGACTGCTCGGACTAAGCTGCGAGTCTTTGAAAATTGGAACTATGCAACAAAAGCATATGATAGAGATGAGTCTAAATAAAAAGAAGAAGCATCTTTCTTTCCAGTTCTTCTCTTGGCTGAGCGCTGTGGTGTCAGAGATACTGCGTTTGAATGACGACTTGGAAACCCTGCGGTCTAATAATGGAAACCAGACATAGCAAAATATCAAATCATGAGAAGCTCATCTGAACCTCATTTGGGATGACAGTAAACTGTTTTGCTAGAAGAAGAGAAATCACATAAGCTCCTAATTCTGTCTCTTCTGTTTTTAGGAGATAGAGCTCAATCAATGTTCTCTCATCCCACCATTTTAAATGAACATCCTTTTCGGCTTACCATCTAAAGTGACGCAAACGTAACCGGCAGCCACCAGAGTTGAGAGTGACTGGCCGGCAAATGCAACCAATCATGTTTCTAGATTATGTCAATGACGGACAAATGTTGTCATCTGAATGACGATTAAATTGAATCAGAGTGAGGCTGGCTGATGGAGGAAATGATTGGGAGCTGATTCCAGGAAGATGAGCCTTACCCAACACAATGAGGTTGACTTGGCTCCAGTGGTACTTGCCGCCGGTCTTGACCTTACAGTGGTATTCTCCAGAGTCCGTCAGCTGCAGTTCACTGATCAGGAGAGAGGCGTCTCCGTTCAGGTAGTCGCCCGCGAAGGACAGGCGACTGGCGTGGTTGTCGTTAGTGTAGACCTCATTGTTGAAGAATGTGATGATCTGAAATGTAAAAGCGAGAGAGACGGTAAGAGCTTTCATATAAATAAATGAATTTAGTGGAAAATAAATCAGACATTTATTTCAGTTGAGGCCAAATGGACGATGAATCTAGAATGCCCGTGTCTTTGGGCCAGTAAACAGCCACCAATAAACCACGCAGGGGTGCGTTTCAAAAAGGTGCTTTAAATATCTTGACAAACTAAAAGACATAAATTACATTTGTATGTATTGAAATAAAAGATATAGATTGTACTGAATGTCAGCTTGCTTATTTTGCTCAAGATAAAGATTTATTAATTTCCACATGTCATGCAAACAAGAAACTCTGCTTTTAACCACAGGTCGAGATCTGTTTGCAAATGTTTGGAACGATGGTTTCGGGAAACACAGACTGGTTGAACTACGTTGATAACGACGAAACTTGTGACATATGCACTACAAAAAATGTCAGGCCTCTCTAATTGAACATGTTCTAGGGACCGATCACATCAACATTTTTCAATTGGCCAAATTTAATTTCTGTGAATTGAATTTTATCAATTGTGGCAACAGTCTGTTAACATGGGATCAATTAGAAATAATATGTTGAGCCAATGGAAAAAATGTATTTGACCAACACTGTATAAAATTTCAGGCCTCTCCAATTTAAAATGTGTCAGTTGGCCAATTTTTTTTTTTACTGTGAATTTATACAATTGAATTCACCGGAATTCAATTTGGCCAAACTAAAAAATGTAGATGTGATCAGTTGGCTAATGGTTCTTTTGGGAAACGCAGGCCGGATGCATTGGCAGCCAACTAAACCAACCTAGCGATTATCTAGCAAATCTACATGCTAAAAACATTCAGAACACCAGAGAAACACAGAAATACCCTTGCAACTAAACCTAAGACAAGCAAATGATCTAGCAGCTATTCAGAATACACTAATACCCACAAAACAAAGCATCAAACCATCAGAACACCTCAGAAATGCATAGCAATGCCTTTGCAGCCACCAAAAGTCATAGTACAGTATATGCGTATCGATGCCACATTCCACTGCTTCAGTCACGCCCGCCATCTTGAAACGGCCAGTGTGTCGTCACTCACAGTTTTTACTATATGAGCAGTGCAATGTGGCATCTATATATAGACCCAAAACAACCAAACCACCCAGAAGAAATTAACAGTCAACCAGTGAAATTCTGAAAACACTGAAAACACCCGTCGGAAACGCATTGCAACACTCGTGTAGTGTAGTGTGGATGTTTGCATCAGAAAGCACTTTCCCTTTCTTCAGAAAATGTAAAAATCTGCTTGTTTTCCTTGCCGTTCTTCTGATGGTTACTTTGCGAAAACTGTACTACTCTGTACAAAAGACAAAAAGAACCTGTGCTGACTTCCCTTGGAAAAGATGCTAAATGGCTGTCGCACACAAACACATCTGCCAACACACACACATTCACACACAGTTTGACTGTGACAGCCTCCTGAATGCCTGGGGTAAAGAACTAAACACTGATGCCACGACACATCAGTAAACCTGCAGTTGGGTTCACCTGCCAAAGCTGTCTGTGGTGACTGTCCGTTTCTCACACACACACACACACACATGCAAGCACACACGCACACACACACGAACACGCACATGCATGCAAACACACACGCACAGGCACACGCACACACACACACACACACACACACACACACACACACACACACACACACACACACACACGTTTGCATTTCTGGCAAGCATATTTGATTCTTATTGTGTGCATCAGTATCACTGACAGTCATGACATGATGCTCTTTATCATATTTATTTATTTAGATTACAATTGAGGCCCGAATAATCTTCTCTAACACCAGAAATCTGAGTCACAGGCTATGGCTTAACTTCAAAGGCAGAGGTTGTTTGCATTAGCCAAGTAGGTGTAATATAGCTGGAAAGAGCTCTGTTAGCATTTCCTTTCATCTCGATTACAGTCGAATGGATGTACATGTTACATATGCTGCACACGAACATGCAAAGTCAAAGGCAACATAGCTGGTTAGCAGGTTTTTAAGGGTTTTTGTATAATTTCAGCTGGTCACGCTGGGAGACCAGCTTAAATCACCTAAGACTATTAAATGAGTTTAGGCTGGTTTAAAATATTTTTTTCAACAGGAAGGAAAAAGGTGTACTTCCTGCTCCTAATGATGCTGAAAAGGCCAACAATCTAAATGTGTCGCTGTATTTTTGATAAAATAAAATAGGCATACTTAGTGAGCATAGAAATCTTGCAGAAATTGTATTCAGTCAGAATAATAATAATAAAAAAAAAATCAGGGATTTGAGTTGTTATACTAATATCACTGAAATCTACTTTTTTAAAATTAATTCTTGTTTTTTTAATTGTTGTGGATTGTATATTATGGGTTCTGTATCAGGCTACAGCAATTGCAACTTTTTCTAAACTTTTTTAATGTTTTATGTTTGTGCTTGGAAATGACTAACTATCATTATAGTCTTAAAGGAACATGCTGACTTTTGGGACTTTAGCTTATTCAGTTAGATAAATCCATACATATTTTCTAGAGCAATATGGCTAGGAACTATTCTCTCATTCCTGCATAATAATCAAGGAAATTTGCTGCCGTACCATGGGTGCAGTGGCGCAATGAAATAACGCAGCGCCTGAAAATAGGCTAACTTCCGTCAACATAACCAACATGACATTAGTTCCTGCTTGCTCAGAGAGTGTTCTGGGGACTATTTTCAGGCGCTGCGTAATATCACTGTGGTCCAGTGGCAAAGTTCCTTGATCATTACGAAGGAAAGAGAGAATAGTTCCTAGCCATATCGGTCTAGAAAATTGCAACTTTTAATTTTCTGTCGGTCTTAGTACACAATCTAGACACATCACAACATGTAAATAGGAAAATGTTGGCATTATATTGTCACGTATTGAGTGGCAGGCTAGATGGAGCCGTTTATCTCCAGATCTCCAGTCAGCTAGCGGTGTGTGTCAGACAGAGTAATGGCACACATGGGTATGTATGGACTTGTATGTATGGGATACGGAGAATAAGCTAAAGTCTCAAAAAGTCTGTGTTTTTCTTTAATATTTAGCATTTTAGGCTCATTTTAAGCACAAAGTATGTGTTTTCTGGGGATGTTTGAAATTGTGCAAAACAGTGCTACTTTAAATACAAACAGTACAACTTTTATTTATTTAGTATGTTTCTACCTTAAAACGTGATTAAAGATGTCTCTTTTGATATGTGATGATCATGAGGCTCTGGTCCATGTTCCTCGCGAAGCAGCAGCGTGCGCGTGACCAAGTATAGTCAGTGTAGCTTGCAGCGCCATCTGATGGTGAAAATATCACGATTGCTCCTGACCAGCAGGCTGCTGTAGGTTGGTCGAGATTTTTTTGCAATGTATCTGCGATTTGTTTTGAGTGAGCTGTAAAATGGGGGCCAGCTCCAGTCAGGGACAGAACACCGAAAACCGGGAACATTCGGTCACCGTAATGTAGTTACGCCATCTAAAAGACGGGGCTAACTGGGCCATGCTAACCATGAAAACCCATTGACCTATTGGCATTACCAGCAGCATTCCTGTGAATACAACGCCTTAGAGTCTGCAACACATTGCTAAACAAGCTGTGGCTAAATGTTGACAAGCTGAACGCTTCTAGTAACACAAGCCTTACAGTGGAACAAAAGGAATGACTTATTCATTATGCCAGAGGCTCGGTTTTATCCCTAATCACATTTTCAGACATTTAATTTTAATTAATGATGTCTCAACTGTTATCTTTCCATTAAATATTACATGCGATGGGCTACCCTTCCCAGAGGTTTCGAAGACTCTGATGCAAGACTTTTTATAGGCCTTTCTTTCGTCTGAAATGAAATCTCAACTGATCATGAACAGATCTGTATTGACTTTCAAATATAGGAAAGATCTCTGTCTGTTATGTGGGGGAACAAAAAGCCTTATCGCAATCAGATAATTTAATTCATCTGAAAGTAGATCGCCTGACTGACATGTATCGACTTCCCCCTGATGAATTATTGTGCGATGCTACATAAAGGATATCTACACTTGAAGTGTGTTCAAACAATGTTAGTTTCACAGTGAAAGATTCTCACTTCAGGCAGATAAGACGAAGCTCTTATCTGGATGTGTTTATGCGAGAGCGAGGGAGAAAGAAAGATGGGTGAAGCGTCTGTAAGGTGTACTGATACATGCGTACCAGACGGCTGTGTATTTCAAAGAGAGATGTGTAGAAAAGGCTGATTTAGGCTTGTGGCAGGATGGTGGGAAAGCAGAGAAAAGCGCTGCTCACAGGAGCCTCAGACTGAAACCATGAAGGCAGTCATTGTGACTGTTGTGTCACAGAGAGAGATGGCAGTCAAAACTAGGTGGTTGCTAGGGTGTTTGGGGGGTTGCTACAGTGTTCTGGGAGATTGCTAGACGGCATAGCTTGCAAGGTTGAGATTTTGTCTGTCACCTACTGACAAACACGATACAATATTAAATTAAGAGGAGACTTTCCCTTGAACCAGAAGAGTTATGACATTATTATGAAAACTTTTTATTATTCATGGTTTACTTTAAAAGGGAAAAAAATTATGGTAACAGGAATGGCACACAACCTTGGGACAGCATTTCATAAATAAATAAACAAACAGTAGGGGTCAATATATATATATATATATATATATATATATATATATATATATATATATATATATATATATATATATATATATATATATATATATATATATATATATTAGGGCCGGGACTCAATTAAAAAAATTAATCTAATTAATTAGAGGCTTTGTAATTAATTAATCGAAATTAATCGCATTTAATCGCATATAAATATTTTACCTGAGAACAATGAGAAGTAATTTTTCACATGTATTTTTAGTATACCATTGAATAATGACTGAATACATAAGCTTAATCAACAAAATATTGTTTATTTATTTCAGTCCAGCAGACCAGTGCAATGTTTGCCATTAAGTGTAGCAAAAGCATATTTGTGATATTTGAGGCTCGATGTGCTGCGGTGATACGCTAATTCCTTGTTGTATAGCAGGGGTGTCAAATCCTGCTCCTGGAGGGCCACTGTTCTGCTCTGTTTAGCTCTAACCCCAATTAAACACACCTGTACCAGCTCATTAAGGTCTTATTAGGCATACTAGAAACTTTAGCAGTGTATTGAGGCAAGCTGGAGGTAAACTCTGCAGGACGTCACGTCAGTGGCCCTCCAGGACCGACTTTGGATACCCCTGTTGTATAGCTTGCACACAACCATGCTCTTGTCGACGGTTCCATCATTTCGTTTTTTAAAACTAAATTTCCCATCCACGGGGCCAAGCAAAGCGGTCTCATCAGCTTCTTCGTTCATGTTCACTATGGTTTGTTGTTTTCATGGTTGTTGTCGTGACTCATGAGCGCTAGTTGGTGTTCCAGTATAATCGGTCCGTCAAAACTCATTCATTGAAAAACGTTCCGCGGGGCAAAAATAAGTGCGATTAATTTTTTTTTTTTTTTTGCGTAATTAATTAACGCGTTAAAGTCCCGTAGTTAATTAATCTTAATTAACGCGTTAAAGTCCCGGCCCTAATATATATTAGTAAAAAGGGTAAAAAGCAAAAGATCTCTCACCACACGTTGCTTGACGTTGGGCTTCTGCAGGAGCCATTCTATGTCGAGTGTTTGTCCATTCGACTGCCAGAACTGGTGATGGCAAGGCAATGTGGCATTGTCCCCGACAACTCGCTTCATCTCGGTCTGAGCCCCGGTCGACAGCAAACTCAACAGCACTGTAGAGAAAGACACAACATGTCTGTGAGATCACGCAATGGACTGTTGGACCACATTTAGGACATTATTAACTTTCTTTTAAAAATGTCCAGGTTTTACTGCAACCCAGACAGACCAGTGCCTGTGTCAACGTTTCTGCAAAACAATATTATATTCCTCCTTGCATGTTTAGCAAAACTTTACTTACATTACACACGTTTCATTACATTGGTTGTATCACAGCATAAGTGAAGTCAGAAGTGAAATGTCTGGCGTGTGGAGCTAAAAGATTAATGCTCTACAACATTCAAAAATAAAATACCACCTACACTGAAGCTTACCCTCATCCTAATTGACAGCATTAAAAAAGCCAATGTGAGATAAAAAACACATTTGTTGAAGCAACCATGTCCATTTCCGCTCGTTTCCTTTCTTGTGACTTGTGTTTCTCAGGACTCGAACTCAAGCACTAATGCTTTACCAGTCCAGACACACATACAGTATGGAGCTGTGCATGTCATGAAAATCTCAAAATGTATTCGTTTACAAATCATGCACTATATGGTCAAATAATTTTGAGGTTGTATGGAAGCTTGTTTCCTCCACGGAATAAAAAAAATAAAAAAGTAATTGGGACTTTTTCATCTCACAATTCAGACTTTCTTCCTCGCAGTTGCATGGTATAAAATCAGAATTGCGATATAAAGTCAGAATTATGATAAAAGTCACAATTATGAGGTTATATCTTACAATTCAGACTTTATAACTCACAATAATGTAAGCTCACAATTGTAAGATAAAAAGTAGCAAATATCTTTTAAATGTTTTTGTTTCGTTTTTTTGGGGGGGGGGGGGGGGGGGGGGGGGGGGCAAGCTTCCATAGTATTGTGCAAGTAACCACATGGGAATAATTTAATAAAGTTACTTGTAACTATAATTTTTGTAAAAAGGAAACTTTTGTGGAGGGTGTTTTAAAGAGGTCATTTCAGCTAAAGTGGTAATTTCAGCTGGAAATGCAGTGGATAAAATTCCCCACTTTTATCTGACTAAATGTTTCACTTGAGAATGCATTACATTTCAGGAGCAACATGTGTTGCGAGTGTTCCACAACAAGACTGGCATGGGCTTCAGCACTTATCATGCAGTCTAACAAGACGGTAGCAACAAAAATACAAGTCCCAAAACCCCAGATAGGCCATTTCACACCCTTCCGATTTATACATTTACAAATGCACCACAAAACGGCAAATCCACATCAAGTACACTATTTCAGACTCCACGAACCCATAGTTCTTTCTGTCACCGGGATCCAGGCTAATTTATTTGAGGCTGTTGGACATTGCCGGAGGCTTGAGTAGCATTACAGACAGGCGTCGTGGGGATTTGCAGACTAGTTAGGTCCCACGAGGCAGGAATAGGACGAGATGCGCAATTCCTTCCACCTGGTGAGAGAAGCTTGCAATACAAACAATGCAGCATAACTCACAGCTTCACCGGTCTTATACCAACAGATATTTATGGAGTTCCAGCATTAGCATATTATTACAGCTAATCTGCTGTCGAATATCACAAATAACTGCAGACTCTTCACCTATGCAACAGTTGCTAAAATAATGCCAGCATATAGATTTATCCTGCTTCTGTAAATATTATGACATTTCCTCATTTTAGCTCTTCAACCCAAGGGAATAGGGAAGAGAATTAGCTGTGTCGCTAAACACAGGGTTGGCACTGATATAAATGCCGTTTTAAGTGTGTTTTGACTGGCTGTGCTTTTGGCAATCACCACGTCATGGTAAGAATGCAAACGCCACGTGTCATTAACAAAGCACTCGTGATTAGTTGACTGACATGCATGAGTGACCCATGAGAAACCATCTGGGCCAAAACACTGCTCTTACTGTGTGATGATCAATGGGCTGTAATGCATACGATTTATAGTGCCACACGTCTTCATCACAGTTCACAAACACACACTTGGGGTTTACGTTTTTGGAGCTGTTTGTTAAGCAAAAATATGCTAAAACCATTGTGTCAGAGCTGAGCGCTAGCAATTAGTGCACATGCTCCGACGTATCACTAATGCTAATGCAGGTGACTTGGGTCTGACATTTTTGTTAGCATGTTCAAACAAACAACTTTGGATCTTATTATAAAATCAAATACACACATGTATATTCTTTTCCAGAGCTTTGACCTAATGGTGCAGATGACTTAAGTCAGCATTTTAGATGTTCAAACTAACATTTTTTGAAGCTTGTTTACAAAATGCAAAGCCAAAAACTCTTCGGTACATTGTGTTCCAGAGCTGTGGCCTAACGGTTAGAACATCCAGTACAACAATCCAATAAACTGAGCTTTAATGCTAATGCTAGTGGAGATGACTTGAGTCTGACACTTTTGCCAACAGTTCAGATTCAAACAAACATAGTTTTATGTTCATGTGTAAATCCACAAACACTTCAAAAGTATGCTCTAAGATCTGATCTGAGACCTCATGGTTAACACACATGCTTTGAAATGTTTGAGCCTTAATGCTAGCATGAGTTTCTCATAAAGGATGCTTTCTCATCGTCGCCTGTAGGCTACTATCTCTCTCTGTTTCTATAAATAAAAGTGTATGGTTAATATATTCTACACTACAGCATATTGTACCTGCACATATTATTCTTCTAACAGAAAGAACTGAATTAGCATAATGAGGAAATGTTGACATGTATGCAGTACCTGCACTGAGTCAGCCATGCTGGAGAGGTTTAATGAAAGAACCCAGAAGTGATCTGCATGGGTCTCTTCAGGGTACATCCTCAAGTCATTCTCATTAAGGCTGTATTTCGGATTCAGCTCTATGATCTCAAAGGGTTCAATAGGCTGCAGGCTGTGAGAAGATTTAGAGAAATTACTGCTCTGCCATGGCTCTTTGTCTCTTTGCATGAACTGCCAAACTAAAACAATGAGTCAGCAAAAAAGCAGCGTGAAGTTCCCCTGCAGTCAGCCCTGCTCATGATTTTTTAATGCATCCCTTGCATCCTCAATCATCTGGTGTGATCTCCACCGTCAAGCGTGTGTGAGAAACACAGAAGTCAATTGATTTCAGTGGGGATAGTACGGCTTAAGAGTGCAAAAGAAAAGTGCTTGTGAAAGTAAGGTTGAAATGTTTTAAACTAGCAAGCTCTTTGCATCCATTTTCATCAGAGTTTTCTTGAGGTGCTCAACGGGACTTACAGAAAACATGTAATAAAGGTGGTGTTGTTGGTTGATATTTTGTTTCTCAGCTGTGTGGCAATTCATAAATATTCATACTGTTCAAAAATGTAAATTGTTACACCAATGAAGGCAGATCAACTAAAACGTTTGTCCTTATCCTGTTTTAAGAGTGCAGACTTTTTGCATCTTCATTAATATTTAAAACTTTTTTTTTTTTTTTGATTTCAGATTAAAGGCATCTGCCAGTAATTGTGCCTGCAAGGCTTATTAACAAAAGGTTCAAAATATACTGACAAATGGTGATGCATTTTATATTTTCAAATACAGAGATTCTTTCAAAAAATTTGTGTAACATATACCAATAGCATTATTTCAGCCAGCATATTGGAATCAGTTATTGAAAAAACTATTTTAGTTGACCAAAATTGATGAATTATCTGTGTTGAGAAGAAGCAGACACAAGAATGGTTCATTCTTTTGGGCCAGACTGGGTCTCTTGGGACGTTCTTACTGGTTTAACTGTGGTGATAAATGCTAAATGCCCTTATTCTCTCTACTAGGGCTGTAACGATATGCAATATGAAATCGAAATCGCAATACGCAGGTCCACGAACCTGTATCGCGATGTGAGACGGCAGAATCGCGACACACCCCTTCCAACTCCCAGAATTATCCTTCCTGTCCAGGTCAGCAGTATGGCAACATTTCAGCTACCCGGTGGAGAACAAGGATGGCAATCGTGTAGTTGACAAGACCCACACAATTTGCCGTAAGTGTTTCAAGAAGCTTCCCCAACCGGCTGGCAACGTGGTGTGAGCGTGGCGTTTCTTTGCGTGTCATCCACGGGGCGGCTGCGTGGCGTTTTCTCTTTCTTTGCACACCAGAAGCGTGTCTGACGCGGCGCTTCTGTTGGTATTGATGTACAGGAGGCCCTATACTTCATGTTAAATATATATTGCCTATTGGTACCGCAAAGAAAACGTCGGCAGTAGCCTATTGACCATACAGATATATGGTATTGACGGCAAAATAGGCTACAGAATACTGTACAGAATAAAACTGTTTTGTCCCCCCCATATCGAGGTTTGTATCGTACCGTGGGACAAAAATCGTGATACGAACCGAATCGTGGGTTTGGTGTATCGTTACAGCCCTACTCTCTACCCAAGTCTGAACTCAGATATGTAATTTATAACTATCGTTCCTGTCCTCTTTGCACATAGAGGCCTAGAGGTGAGAGGTGTGTCTCTATGCTCAGACCTTTCAAAGCATATTTCATTTGGCACTTTGTAGCTCAGCTGGCCCCACTTTATATAAGATGGCCTTAAGTACTATGTACTTACATCAAAAAAAATAAGTACAATGGACTTACTGTGTTCAAATTGTATTAGCAAACACCTTTGCTGATACTGAGGTGGGATACGGGTAGAGTTAAGGACAGGTGTGGTGGTGTGGGTCAGTTTAAGGGTAGAGTTAGGGACAGGTGTGGTGGTGTGGGTCAGTTTAAGGGTAGAGTTAGGGACAGGTGTGGTGGTGTGGGTCAGTTTAAGGGTAGGGTTAGGGACAGGTGTGGTGGTGTGGGTCAGTTTAAGGGTAGAGTTAGGGACAGGTGTGGTGGTGTGGGTCAGTTTAAGGTTAGAGTTAGGGACAGGTGTGGTGGTGTGGGTCAGTTTAAGGGTAGAGTTAGAGACAGGTGTGGTGGTGTGGGTCAGTTTAAGGGTAGAGTTAGAGACAGGTGTGGTGGTGTGGGTCAGTTTAAGGGTAGAGTTAGGGACAGGTGTGGTGGTGTGGGTCAGTTTAAGGGTAGAGTTAGGGACAGGTGTGGTGGTGTGGGTCAGTTTAAGGGTAGAGTTAGGGACAGGTGTGGTGGTGTGGGTCAGTTTAAGCGTAGAGTTAGGGACAGGTGAGGTGGTGTGGGTCAGTTTAAGGGTAGAGCTAGGGACAGGTGTGGTGGTGTGGGTCAGTTTAAGGGTAGAGTTAGGGACAGGTGTGGTGGTGTGGGTCAGTTTAAGGGTAGAGTTAGGGACAGGTGTGGTGGTGTGGGTCAGTTTAAGGGTAGAGTTAGGGACAGGTGTGGTGGTGTGGGTCAGTTTAAGGGTAAAGTTAGAGACAGGTGTGTTGGTGTGGGTCAGTTTAAGGGTAGAGTTAGGGACAGGTGTGGTGGTGTGGGTCAGTTTAAGGGTAGAGTTAGGGACAGGTGTGGTGGTGTGGGTCAGTTTATGGGTAGGGTTAGGGACAGGTGTGGTGGTGTGGGTCAGTTTAAGGATAGAGTTAGAGACAGGTGTGGTGGTGTGGGTCAGTTTAACGGTAGAGCTAGGGACAGGTGTGGTGGTGTGGGTCAGTTTAAGGGTAGAGTTAGAGACATGTGTGGTGGTGTGGGTCAGTTTAAGGGTAGAGTTAGGGACAGGTGTGGTGGTGTGGGTCAGTTTAAGGGTAGAGTTAGAGACAGGTGTGGTGGTGTGGGTCAGTTTAAGGGGAGAGTTAAGGACAGGTGTGGTGGTGTGGGTCAGTTTAAGGGTAGAGTTAGGGACAGGTGTGGTGGTGTGGGTCAGTTTAAGGGTAGAGTTAGGGACAGGTGTGGTGGTGTGGGTCAGTTTAAGGGTAGAGTTAGGGACAGGTGTGGTGGTGTGGGTCAGTTTAAGGGTAGAGTTAGGGACAGGTGAGGTGGTGTGGGTCAGTTTAAGGGTAAGGGAAGTGCCAACTGTGTAATTACAAATGTAACTACAGAAATTAATTACAGACAAAATAACATGCAGGTATTTTTTAAAATGTAAGTACAATGTAAAAACATGTATGTACACAATAAATGCATTGTATCAAATTATTAATTAAAATGTTAGTACATAGTAGTTAAGGCCACCTAATATAAAGTGGGTCCGTTCAGCTTGCTCATCTGCTAACGCTACGGATGGACATAATAATGTGTTGGAAAAAGCTGGCAAGATATCAAAGAACAGAATGAAAGCTGTTTTAATTCCATCCTCTTTCAAAGAAGGTAAAACTCAACAGCAAAAATATCCAGCACACTGCCAGCCAGGTGGTTTAATAGCACTGCTTCACATGTTGGTTGGCTTTATACTTCAGTTCAGGCTGAAATGAAGAGCTATGTGATGTTGAAATTGGAAACTGTGCTTTTAAAGATGCTTTATTCTTGATGATGCAATGAATCAGTCAAATGTAAAATTAGATATTTTTGGGACAGGAATAAACCAATGAACGGATCAGCAACATTTTCAAAGCTTATAAGTGTTTTGGTAAAAAAAACGATTTCTTCAGAATGCTAGGTGATGCTGTCTTCAGGGTTTTCAGGCACTTTCAGGATATGTTAATGATGATGTCTACCAAATTTTATGCCAATATATCAAAAACTTAAAAAAATATTATAGTTTATGATAAAATTCGAAATGGTGGAAACTGGATTAGTTCGATTTTGCAAAGTTGGTATTGATGGATACATCGTGACCCAATAAAATGTTTTCCTGTTTTTGTGTCAACATGAAATCAGATCAATTTCTCATCATATTGATTTATTGGTACATATTCCCAATTTAAAGCGAAAACATAATTTCAGAGTTTTTTCATTTTAATGAAATATTTTAATCACAAATCACTTCAATCAACACTCTGGCTCTGGTAATCCGAGACCTAGGGCCTATATTTTAATTTTTATAAAGCTGACATTTTTAGAAGCCCTGTCATGAGTGAAAGAGTCTTCAAGGAAAGCATAGTTAACAAAGTCAGGTTGTGACAGGAAACAGACTTCCTGACTTCCTGTCCGTTACCGTGTACTTTACAAAATTGTACTCCTTACTTACAAAGCTCTCCATAATTTGGCATCTAACTACCTTTCAGACCTTATTTAGATTCCTCCAACATTCATTGCGATCATCTTCAGCAGATGTATTGTCTGTTCCAAATTTCAAGGTGAATTATTTTGGTGGTAGGGCTTTTAGTTGTGCAGCTCCCAGTTTATGGAATTCTTTACCACTGCACACCTGTCAGCTGGATTCAATTTCCCAATTTAAAGTTTAGAAAAAAACATATCAATCAATCACTCATATAATTAAAAGCTAGTCTAAACAGATGTGTAAGTTTGTTTCTTGTATGTTTTATACCTTGTTTTATGGACGGTGTCCTTGAGTACCTTGAAAGGTGCCTTTAAATAAAATGTATTCTTCTTCTTCTTCTTCTTCTTCTTCTTCTTCTTCTTCTTCTTCTTCTTCTTCTTCTTCTTCTTCTTCTTTATTTATTTATTTATTTATTTATTTATTTATTTATTTGTATTATTCTTATTATTGCAAGCTACTGGTTTCTTTGGCTTGTGTTACCACTTCTTCTGCAGATGTTTAAATTGTCAATTTACAGCATTTCAATTGCCCTTTAGACTACACTACCTCTTCGGAGGAACTGTAACAGAGGAAAAGGAAAATAAAATGGATTTAGATAGAGAGAGAGAGAGAGAGAGAGAGAGAGAGAGAGAGAGAGAGAGAGAGAGAGAGAGAGAGAGAGAGAGAGAGAGAGAGAGAGAGAGAGAGAGAGAGAGAGAGAGAGAGAGAGAGAGAGAGAGAGAGATTCTGTGAAAATGCCCTAGGGGGAGTTGTGCTCCATTAAATTCACCCCCTCTCACACTCAATAAAAAGCATCTCCTTTGCTAGTCACCACAGCGTCACCAACCAATACCTCAAAATCTCATCCTTAACTCCTTAACCCCTCAACCCTGCAAAAAAGCCTGCAAATCTAATTTACGACCACATTTATCC
The DNA here is from genome assembly GCF_024679245.1 of Pseudorasbora parva. Taxonomy (NCBI): domain Eukaryota; kingdom Metazoa; phylum Chordata; class Actinopteri; order Cypriniformes; family Gobionidae; genus Pseudorasbora; species Pseudorasbora parva. The sequence goes on along the minus strand of NC_090187.1, from coordinate 4,600,213 downwards.
CTGGATTACATTCAGAGCACAAAGGCAGTAAAGGAGATTCCGCGCTGACCAAAACAATGACTGCTAATAAGCAATAATCTCATAATTCAATCTGAAGCACTAGCCAACACACAAACTTCCGGGCTAGCTGAGTCAGAATTTAAATTAGATTCAGTGCTACAATGCAATCCCTCTTTAACCCACATGCGATAAGAAATGCACTGTCCCAGTGAACGGGCACAAAAGCAAATCAAGCTAGGCAAACTATGTCTAACATAAGACTTTCTACATTAGCGCTATGGTCTAAACATTTGACCTCTAAGAGTCTTACTTTAAGAACAGATCAAGAAGAGCTTATACTTCTTAATGCTGCTCGTCTTGTTATCCACGATCTCTCGTGAGCTCTCTGTCTGCTGGGAGGCTTAGGGACGGTTGCTGGCATGTAGAGGAACACACGATGAAACTGACTTCCAGATGAATTTAACAGAATAATCAATATGTGCTGTTAACTAACAGGCTGTTAAACAAGGCATTGTCTAAGCATGTTGTACCTTTACAGCATGTACTAAACACCTCATATATAAAATATATATGGTTTGGGAATTTACTTTTATACACTATACGCACTACCGTTCAAAAGTTATTACAATTTCAAATAAATCTTCTCCTTTTTAATATACTTTAAACCAAATGTATTCCTGTGATGGCAAAGATGAATTTTCAGCATCATTACTCCAGTCTGCAGCAGTGTTGGGTTCGTTTCTCATAAAATGTAATATATTACTCATTACTGGTTACTCCAATTTACATCCTTTCTCCCTACAAAATTAAAATAATGGTTCTAGCCGCTATACATGATCTGGGCTTCTCCATCTTCCAACGAAGCTAGCTTGCTGCATTGGTACACATTCAACAAGGATTATAAAAACTGATAGGGAAGGATTTTTGAATTTCAAATCATTCACTTATAATGTTGAAACACAGTGAAAAATTTCCACTGGATTTTTTTTTTGGAAAGGCATGGATAGTATTATTTTTTGTGGCTGACCTTATTGCATGTATCTGTATGAGTTTACCCTTTCAGACAAAAAATGTATGTGAGGACAGTATTTAAATGATTCAGGCAAGGTGATTTACTAAGATTTCAGCTAGTCAATTTACTGTTATTTGCGGCATTATTTAAAACCAAAAAAGCATGCAAACCGGACTCTAATTTGTGTTTCAGAAAATTTTGATTTGCTCTGCAAGTAGTTAAAAGCTAATTCAAAAAGCTCATTCAAGCCCTAATCCGTCAAATCGCGGCACCAATCTGAAATATTGGGGCGGGCTTTACACGATGACAACAGCGCAGTGATGGTGAAGCAGATTTTGTACATTACAAAGATGGATGGCACCGTGGAGCATCCCTCTTTCGAATCAGCTTTCATGTCTGTTTTAAGCGTTTTAAGTTAAACTTTTCCTTTTCGTTAAATCCGAGCAAAGAACAACACTCGGCTAACAGATGTGAATTACACCGGCTACTTTGATGAGGAGGATGGGGAGTGTGAGCATGTGCTAATATCACACAGCAGCTCTGGATCTGGCCTTTCTGTGCTTATTTCCTCACACTAGATCTGGTGAAAAAAAATTATAATTGTAAATAAATAACTTGCATTACTGTGCTCAAGTCTGAACATGATCCAACACATCTGAAATGACTGAATTTGAATAAAGTTTGTGAGACACAATTTTCCAAAGACTCTATTTTCAAAATATTGCAAAACGAGTTATATTTGCAATACAAATGCCTCACAGTAGGGGCGAATACGATTAGAGCTCAATGTTTTCTGTTCGACCCTCAATCCGAGATGTTTCAGTCGGTCTGAGATGCTATTAGGTTTTCCAAATTTTGCAAAAATATTGATGGAGTGGTGGTGGACACCAGCTATTATCATATTTATTTTACAACAACGGCAAAAGTGGTCAGAAGCCATTGCAAAATCTTCCTCGAAATCACAAACAGAGAATTGCTGTCTCAGATGTTTCTCCGTTCCTCTGCAATCGTCATCTCCGTCATCGCTCTGATTGGTTTTAGGTCTTGATCTGTTGGTGACCCCCCTTTTGAAAATGATTTGTCTATGACGCTTTGCCAGACCATAACTCAGTTACTACTGAGAATGCTCAGGTTTTAACACAGCTAGGTAGATTGCATAGGTCATTATGGAAATGATCCGGCTGCGTCTGTGTTCTTTAATTTCGTCAGGAGATCACATGCAGAACTTTCAACGATTTTGTTTAAATTGAGCTCTCACGCTTATTTCCCCTGTTTAGTAAATCTGGCCCTTTATATGTAAATGACATCTGTTGTGATTGGCTGACTACATGCACCGCTGTGGTTCACACTGGCAGGCCCTGTTTCTAAACCCTGAATAAGCAATGATATGTAAAAATGCTTAGTCACCCATCTAATGTCAAGACCAAACAGTTTTGACTCATGGTGCGATTTTCATGAACAATCTCTGACTGCTGAGGGATGTTTGCATTGTTAAGTACATCTACAGAGCACATGGAACTCTTTATTTCAATAGAGCAAGGACAATCCTGTTTTCTGTGGTCCCTTTAAAAGCTGTTGCACTCTATGTTTAAACATCCCCAGACCCCTTATGCTGCTTTGCCCTGTCTTACATCTCAACTGAACTCAATTCAATTCATTTATGAAAATAAATTCATGGGCGCTGCTGACATTCAGCACACATCATCTGATTCTCCCTGACACATGATAATGTGCCGTCACAGATGAGAAAACACAGAAATATTCATGCCTCCGGGACGGTAGAGCACTACAGCACTTCCAGACAGGTGGCAGAATTAACAGACAAAACAATTTTTTTTTTTCATTGGAAGCTTGGCTGGATGTGATTTAGAGGTTATAACAAAACCAGGTGAGAAAAATAGTACATCAACAACAGTACTTGTGTGTGTCTGTGTGATCCGGCATACCATTATAACCACCTTCCTAATATTGTGTTGGCCTCATTTTTGCTGCCAAAACAGCCGTGACCCATCGAGGCATGGACTCCACTAGACCCCTGAATGTGTGCTGTGGTATCATGAACCAAAATGTTAGCAGCAGATCCTTTAAGACCTGTAAGTTATGAGGTAGGCCTCCATGAATCAGACTTGTTTGTTCAGCACATCTCATACCCCTTTTCCACCAGAATGAACCGGGTGCTAGTTCAGAGCCAGTGCTAGTGTCAGTTCTAAGTTGGTTCGACTTGAGAGCCTTTAAGAACCGGTTTGGCTTTCCACAGGCTAGAGAGCCACCACAGAGCTATAGGTCTTACATCACTATACGTCTCATCTTTCTCGCTAGCGTTTTAACAACACTAGCAAGGCAGCGGGAAATACAAACACACCAGGCTTGTTCGAGATGCATTGGAGCTACGCGGACAAGTTTGTGTTGGTCTTGTTGATCACAGAAACCCTGCCAAGCCACTGACGCAAGCGGTTCTTACTTCTAGCCCAGCAATGTTTTGGTGCTACTTAAGAACCACTTTTCCTGGCTCGGAGCTGGTGCTTTGGCTGTGGAAAGAACCGATTTGAAACGAGGCTCTGGCTCTGAAGTAGCACCAGCACTGCCTTGGTGGAAAAGGGGTATCACAGATGCTCGACTGGATTGAGATCTGGAGAATCTGGAGGCTAAGTCAACACCTCACATTTGTAGTTGTGCTCTTCAAAACATTCCTGAACCATTTTTGCTTTGTGGCAGGCGCATTGTCCTGCTGAAAGAGCTATAGCCAACAAGGAATACCGTTTTCATGAAAGAGTGTACATGGTCTGCAACAATGCTTAGATTGGTGGTACGTGTCAAAGTCACATCCACATGGACGACAGGACCCAAGGTTTCCTAAGAGAACATTGCCCAGAGCATCACACTGCCTCTGCCATATTGCCTTCTTCCTATAGTGCATCCTGGTGCCATGTGTTCCCCAGGAAAGCGACACACATACACCCGGCCATCCACATGATATAAAAGAAAATGGGATCCATCAGGCAAGGCCACCTTCTTCACCTTGCTCTGTTGTCCTGTTCTGATGCTCATTGTGCCACTGTTGGCACTTTCGGTGGGGTCAGGGGTCAGCATGGGGACCCTGACTGGTCTGCAGCTATGCAGCACCATACGCCACAAACTGTGATGCACTGTGTATTTTGACACTTTTCTATCAGAACCAGTATTAACTTCTTGAACAGTTTGAGCTACAGTAAATCGTCTGTTTGATCGGACCACACAGGCCAGCCTTCGCTCCCCATGTTCATCACTGAGCCTTGGCCGCCCATGACCCTGTGGCCGGTTCTCCACTGTTCCTTCCTTGGAGCACTTTTGATAGATACTGACCACTGCAGACCGGGAACAGCCCACAAGAGCAGTTTTGGAGATGCTCTGACCCAGTCGTCTAGCTCTGACCCAGTCGTCTAGCCATCACAATTTGGCCCTTGTCAAACTCGCTCAAATCCTTACCCTTGCCCATTTTTCCTGCTTCTAACACATCAACTTTGAGGAGAGAAAATGGTCACTTGCTGCCTAATATATGCCACCCACTAACAGGAGCCATGATGAAAAGATAATCAGTCTTATTCACTTCACCTCATAATGTTCAAAAAGTTATGATCTGTGTATATATTTAGAATTATTTCTGAAGGATCATATGACAATAAAGAGTAATGTTTTGCCATCAAATTAGTAAATTACATTTTAAAATATATTTAAATAGAAAACCAATCTTTTAAATTGTAATAATATTTACAAATATTTCTGTTTTTATTGTTTTTTTGGTATAATAAATTAAGCCTTCTTTCAAAAACATGAACAAGGTGATGCGCAGTATATACACTGATTTAAAACACAAAACAATAGTCCATATATTTGTTATGGTTCAGATGATTTTGAATGGTGCATGAAGGTTAAGTCACACTTGAATGTCCTGGATGGACATCATTATAAATTGTGGGCACACTGTATGCAAAAAACATAAAGTCACACAAACAGACTTTCCATCTGCTGTTTTGAAGAGTTCTTCAGTGAGATCATCTGTAGCCTTCATCTGTTAGAAAGTTTATTAGCTTCCAACATCATCCTTTTTTAAATACACATTGCAGGTTCTTTTCAGACTATACCAGCAGGCACACCCTTAATCGAAAACATTTCATCAGCCAAACGTCTGCTGCGGTTTACACACACAAACATGGGCTTCCATGTTTTATGGGGACTTCACATAGACATAATGATACTTTTACTGTACAAACGGTATATTCTCTCCACTAACCCTAACCATCAGAGAAAATGTATGAAAAATGTTTCCCCCTCGGTCCGTTCGCAACAGGGCATGTTGTGGTCGCAAAAGTAAAAATCCCTGCACACACACACACACACACACACACACACACACACACACACACACACACACACACACACACACACACACACACACACACACACACACACACACACACACACACACACACACACACACACACACACACACGCACATGTCGCACGCACACACACACACACACACACACACACACACACACACACACACACACACACACACACACACACACACACACACACACACACACACACACACACACACACACACACACACACACACACACGTTAGCTGCTTCTGACTGGCAAACTATTCCTAAAGACGGTCCTTTGATGGGATAATGTCCCATAATCCTCCTCATGTCATGGGTGGTCACTGTAACCTCAGCTGGGTCCTCTCATTTACACTCCACTAATACCAGCAGAGCTCGTCCTTGAGAAACGGCTGTGGCTGTTGTGATAGCTGTAATGCTAATAGAGAAGGATGTGACTAATGGACTACAGGGTGACCGGACATTTAACCTGGTTTCACAAGGTTCTGACAATTCACTAAAACCTGTTTTAGCTGTTTGGGGCACATTTAAAATTAAACATTCTCAATGCATTTCTAGATACTTTTTTTCTCATTAATTGTGCTTAATTGTATATTGAATGTGCACTTGTAGTGTACTTAAAATATTAATGGTATATTGTACCATTAATTCATGCAAACTAAAGCACAGATAATCATGAGTTAATGTATTATTAAAGGGGGGGGGGGGGGTGCAATCTGATTCATGCATACTCAGCTTTTTACACTGTTAAAGACTTGGATTCCCATCCTAAACATAGACAAAGTTTCAAAAACTAATGTTGGACGTTTGATGGAGTATTTCTGTGTCAAAAATACTCCTTCCGGTTTCTCACAAGTTCCAGAGAGCTTTTTTCGAGTATGGGTCGGCTTGACGTTAATAGAGCGGAAGGTCTTTGTATGGGCCGTACGGGCTCTTCTCCCGGAAGGGTGCGCGCACGTGACTAGAACGAGAATGCACGCCCATAAACACTCCCTCAGGTGAAGTGAAATTACAGGAAGCGTCACAACATCGCTTCAGTCGCGGCACAAAGTGGATCTCCACCGTTCACTGCTGTCAGGACTTCACCAAATCATACCAAAGAAGTGTGTTTTTGACAGAGCGGTCCCAGCGATAAAGGTTCAGTCCTGCTTTGGAAGCAGCCGGTGAGTAAAACTGCTTCAAATGTCTGTGCTGTTGGCTATCGTCGCGTGAGTAAACATCAGTAAACGACACGATCGCGTGCTTCATCATTCAAATGCGCTAACGGACTCCATTGTTCTTTGTATAACGTTACATTAGTCTGACATGCAAAACCGTTTTGCTTGATACTGCTAAGGTTTAGTCGCATACAATAGTCCATAAACCGAATCATGTCCTCATAAACTGCGAGTAAACAAGTGCAAATGTTGACAGGTCACTAAATACAGTCCATACCACAGAGACGGACGCCCTGCTGTTGCTGTTTCTCCTGTTCAATTTATTTCAGCCTCTGAATGATTCTGGATCATATATCTATTAGCTGAGATCGATAGCGATGGGTTTCTCCACGCTTGAGGACGTCACCGCTCGTCATTCTTCAGCTCCGCCCACTCGATACGCCTCCAGGCGCTCGTTTTTTTCCAGAAAGACTCGGTACAGCCTATATTTCTTTTATAAATATAATAAATTTAAAGACTTTTCGGAGATATGAAGGATGCAATACTACTCTATAGGTACTCAAGATTGACATGAGATTGACTGAAACTGAGTGTTTCCCCCCCCCCCCCCCCTTTAATATATATATTTGTTAACCTTAAATGCTTTTAACAGTACACTTGAACAACTTCAAGTGTCTGAAAACATTACATTTTTACATGTTTTTATTTATTTATTTTATATTAAATATACAACGTAATTACGTAATAATCCTTTATAAAGTACACTTTTGTCTATATTTATTTTTCTCATGAGATTGCATGCAAATTTTCCAATATATACATATTATATTTATTTCAGAAGAGGTTCCCAGTCAGGGAGCTTTGCGGGTCCCGCTAAGGGACTTACAAAGTAGGCCTCAAAATGGCTTGAAATTATCTAAATTATACAATCAAAATAACAAGTCTGATCTAGATCATCTTGAAATGTGTCTGGCTGCCATAACAACAACTTCACATGCTTGCTATTGCTCCCTGTTGTCGTATCCTCTCAGTGCAAGAAGCTCAAGATACATAACATAACATTACAACAAGCCTTCATGACAAACACAATCTGGGCTGGAACTTTCATCTGCTTCCCATTAAAACACAATACTTTTGCCAAAATGAATTAAGCTCACATTCAATCACTCTTACTACAATACTGAAATAATCAAATATTAATCTGATCTGGATTCAGTCTGTATCTAGGAAACCAAAGCATGTTTTTACTGCAGTGAGTCCAGTAGAGTCTGTACTTTCTGGACTGCAGCCGGATCATGGAAAACCTGGCCATGTGGTCAAAATTGAGGTCACGTCACACGGACTGCTTTGTGCACAAGAAGAAAGAATGAGTGTTACTCATGTGCAACACTCCCAGAAACACCGTCAGATTTCCCATCATGCTTTGGCACACTGCCTTCGTCTCCCTATGTTTGTAAACCGAAAACACGCTCATGACAAAATGGAAAAGGATACAGGACATTTGAAGCTCAATCCTCACGCCCACGTCCCTGGCGCAGAGCTCCCTGCCCACGGTCGTTCGGCTGGCGTTTCACTCAAAGCCAGTTAGACGTTTTTGGAATGGATGTTCGGCATTTACATTTTAATTATGCCTATGAATCTTTGAGTGTTCTGTCAAACTCTGAGACTAATCTGTGGGTGCCTTTAGGCTAGGAAAGCTTTAAAACAAATGGCCGCCAAATAATGGCTGGTCAACACAAGAGCCGCAGTGTCTTTCCTTCACCACTGATGGCACCAAACCCAACTGCAAGGATAATGAGCAAACTGATGAGTAACAGATTAAACAAGAGGATGTTTCCAAACAGAAAATACAAATGTGTTTCCAAAAACAAAAACAAAAAACAAAAACTCAGAAACTAGCTTTTGTGTTCCTTTTGAAAATGAAGTGTCCTTGTTTGAATGTATTGTGCACTTGTAGCGCAGGGGAGAGCGGGTGAAGTTGTAACACAGAGAGAGTTGTAACACTACAAATTCCATGAATCAGGGATAAGATAGACGTCATATGACCGTTTCAGTTTCCTCGGGCTTCCTTTATGATCCCACATGAAGGTTTTCCAGTGTTGCTATCTCTCCTGAAGCTACAGCAGAAAATCTAATTGTGAAGTAAGAAATGCTACACATGCTAAAGTGTACTTCTGTTTCATGAGGGATAATATAAAAAGCAAAGCAAACATATGTTTACTTAGCTATTATATTTCAGAGTACTATGTAAACATATGTGTGTGTGGGTCAGAAGAAAGGAATCTCTGTGTTGTGTAGGTCCTAGACCCTCATCTGTGTAAATGGTAAGCTCATTTTCTGGAAAGGACACATTCCTTTCATCTCCTCCCTGTGACAAAACAAGCACATTTTCCCCCTCAGGATATCAAGACACTTCTGATTTTAGTAAAGCACCAATCTCAGGATGACAGTGGCAGACGTTTCATTTTGTGAAAATTCAAAGTAAATATCCATTACTGGAAGCGTAATTGATGAAGGAAAGCTCTACAAAAACCTCTTTTTCTCAATCCTGGTCTCTTCATTCTTTCTATCTGTCACACACACACACAGACACACAGACACATAGACACACACACACACACACACACACACACACACACACACACACACACACACACACACACACACACACACACACACACACACACACACACACACACACACACACACACACACACACACACACACACACAAACACGTTATGCCCCTGCAAAGTTCAGGTTTATTCTTGACTGTGACATCCAAACAGATGGTCTGGGATCTGAGGAGGACAATGACTGAGGGAAAGAGAGAGAGAAGCACTTTGCTGCTCACCTGGACTTTACCTGTCAGCCAAAATACTTTTTGAGGAGAACTAGTAAAATGTGAAAGACATAAAAAATCTGCACAGAGACATAAGAAATACACACATTGAAAATATAATTGAAATTTCTTTCATACTCATTACAAAGATAGCATTAATTATACTATTTTATTAATATTTTTAATTAGCTGTTATTTTGTTAATTTAAGTTTTAATTTTAGTTACATTTCTAGTCATTTTGTTTTGTGCTTCTTTTTATGATTATATTAAATAATATTATATTAAACGGATCGTGTGTCAAACTGCCAAACTGCTGAAATCACGTGATGTTGATGATCCGAATCATGAATCAATACACTGATTCATGAATGTTTGAATCTTTATTTGAGTTTTGAACACAAACGCGTTAGAGAAGCCAATGCTGAATAAAGTCGTAGTTTTTGTTATTTTTGGACCAAAATGTATTTTCGATGCTTCAAGAGATTCTAATGAACTAAGTGACGTCACATGGACTACTCTGATGATGTTTTTATTCCCTTTCTGAACATGGACATTATAGTGTGAATAAACTTAGATATGCTGTCAGACTAAATATAAAATATCTTAAACTGTGTTCTGAAGATGAACGGAGGTCTTACGGGTGTGGAACGAGTCAGTAATGACATCAATTTCATTTTTTGGTGAACTAACCCTTTAAGTACAGTAAAAACTTACATACAGCACCTTTAAACAGCATATAAATCAAAACTGCCTAATGCTACTGAATGAAATATCGACACAGGATGAGCTCTATAGGACTGAAAAGCTTTGGGGTGTTGATGAACTGTGTTTGATCATCGCTCTGAATCTGATCTGGATGTAGTCTTTAATGTATGTAGTCAGCTTTTAGCTCTTTTAAAATGTTGCTTTTGATCAAAAAGTATATATATAATAAGATTTTTTTTTTTTTTTTTTTTGCTCTGATATTTCTTTTGATATATTGCATGTTTAGATATTTATACAACAAAATATTCTTGGGGCCAAGACATTTCTGTAAAAATTGTGACAATTTTTTTTTCAAATACTGGCAAGGATAGAGTTCCATTGAAAAAGAGCATCAGTAAATGCTTTAAAATATCTCAATTTAAGAAAGATGGAAGAAAGAAAGTAATAAAGGTTTCAAAAATCACGAGAGTGAATGATTTTTTTGGCAAACTGACATTCTTTAAAGGGGGGGGTGAAATGCTGTTTCATGCATACTGAGCTTTTTACACTGTTAAAGACTTGGATTCCCATCCTAAACATAGACAAAGTTTCAAAAACTAATGTTGGACGTTTGATGGAGTATTTCTGTGTCAAAAATACTCCTTCCGGTTTCTCACAAGTTCCGGAGAGCTTTTTTTTGAGTATGGCTCGGGTTGACGTTAATAGAGCAGAAGGTCCTTGTATGGGCCGTATGGGCTCTTCTCCCGTTAGGGTGTGCGCGCACGTGACTAGAGCGAGAGAGGAAATGCACGCCCATAAACACTCAGCTTCAGATCCAGTCGATCCAGGCGCCGCGCTCCACTTTATTCCTATGGGTGACATCAAGCGACTTCAACGCTTCAGCACAGCATTCCGGGAAGGCAGCGCTGCATTTGAACCGATTTGAACGCAGAAATAACGGGAAGCTTCACAACATCGCTTCAGTCGCGTCGCAAAAGTGGATCTCCACCGTTCACTGCTGTCAGGACTTCACCAAATCATACCAAAGAATTGTGTTTTTGACTGAGTGGTCCCAGCGATAAAGGTTCGGTCCTGCTTTGGAAGCAGCCGGTGAGTAAAACTGCTTCAAATGTCTGTGCCGTCGGCTATCGTCGCGTGAGTAAACATCAGTAAACGACACGATCGCGTGCTTCGTCATTCAAATGCGCTAACGTTACTCCATTGTTGTTCTATGTACACTAGTCTGACGTGCAAACCGTTTTGCTTGCTACTGCTAAGGTTTAGTCGCATACAATAGTCCATAAACCGAATCATGTCCTCATAAACTGCGAGTAAAGACACACAAATGTTGACAGGCCACTAAATACAGTATATACCACAGAGACGGACGTCCTGCTGTTGCTGTTTCTCCTGTTCAATTTATTTCAGCCTCAGATTTGATTCTGGATCATTATCTGTATTAGCTAAGCTCGATAGCCATGGGTTTGTCCACGCTTGAGGACGTCATCGCTTTGCGCGCTCGTCATTCTTTAGCTCCGCCCACACAATACGCCTCCAGCCGTTCGTTTTTTTCCGGAAAGACTCGGTACAGCCCATATTTCTTTTATAAATATAATAAAACTAAAGACTTTTCGGAGATATGAAGGATGCAATACTACTCTATAGGTACTCAAGATTGACATGAGATTGACTGAAACTGAGTGTTTCACCCCCCCCCTTTAAAAATAGACCAAATGGAGATCTTTCTCAGAATCATCTCTACAGGTTCAGTCTGTCTCAAACTGTTTGGAGAATTTCTCTAAGAACTCAAGTCTGAGAACTCAACATGACCTCAAACATTTCTCATAAAATTCTACTGAAACCAGATTATCTAAGCTATGCTATCCTCATTCATATTACTCTGTGTCAACATTTGTCTTCTTTGTGTCTATTTTTATTTCTCCTAAGGATTCTTTTTTTTCTTTTGTTGCAGTCTCTAAGCCATAAAAATCTCCTTTGGGTAAGTTCAAACCTGGCAGCAATATCATAATAAAGTTTTGCTGTCAGGAAAGATGGAAGGTGGTCTCTTAGTTCCCTGACTAAAAAAAGTGCAAGCACTGTCTTCGGCACAAAAAAAAAATATTACTACTGAACATCTCAGAACTTTTTGCATGACTTCAGCAGAATTCATCACAAAACGGATTCATTACCCAGCACAGAAAACACTCAAATCACTGACACAGGCCGTTCTGTTTCCATCTCCCACCTGACGTTTAAAGCCACAGTGGGCAGCGTTCCACCTGATCTGAGACGCCTGAAAGAAGGACACCTCCGGGTTTTTTATTGATAGCATCTCATCTCTATTTCTGGCCGGCGGTGTCTGATCCTGTCACACATTGTACGAGCTGAATATCAGCAGTGACCTGCCTGGATCGATACTTAATAAGCTTTTGTGCAGTCGAGCCCGTTTTGCTACAATCTGCAATTTTTTTTATACCCATTATCTGAAAAAATCCAGCTGACTAGGTGTATGAAGTGGAGTTGCAGAATGTATCTGCATCTCACAGCTATTGTTTGATGGATGCTCCGAAACTCCAGCAAACCAATGCAAACGTGATATACTATCACCCCTACCACTGCTTCTCTCTCTCACACACCTAGTATTATTATGAGTAATTCAATACTCTGAAGGGCTTAAAAATGAGGCAATGACACAGCGTTCACGGCTCATAAACAACTATTAAAAGATAAAAACCAAGGTGAAATGGAAAAATATGTCAACATAAAAGCTAATTGACAGTGAGTCCCATCATTCATATCCGATTGAGTCTAGGACTGGGCAATAATGACATATGAGCATTATACAGCATTATTCCTGACAATTTTGCTGATTATATAGTTAATGCCCTTTTTAAGCCCTTTTCTCTAAAGATATTTTATTTCTAATAATAAATAGATGTAAATAGCAAAACACTGCCTGGGTTTATTTCCATGATTGAGTTTAAAGTCATTTTCACTGAATTGATTCAAAAATCTTATTCAGTGATTTGTTTGCATCCTCGCTTATTTTGATTAAAAACATTTTTTTTCATGCTACTGTTTCAAGATTTCCAAATTTCAAACCACTGCTCAAATTTGGAATTATCAAAGTTTATGCTCACCAATGCTGCATATTTTGATCAAAAATACAGTAAAAACAGTAATATTGTGAAATATCATGATAATAAACTGTTTTTTATTTGAATATATTTTAAATGTCATTTAGAAAACCCTGATACATTACCAAAAAAAGATTGTGCTTAAAACAGAATGCATTTTTATTCAGCAAGTAATATGATGAAGTGACAGTAAAGACATTTACATTGTCACAATATTATATTATATTATATTATATTATATTATATTATATTATATTATATTATATTATATTATATTATATTATATTATATTATATTATATTTGAGAATTTTTTTTTTTGGCTTTTGATTCTTTGGGCTCATATGATTGCCTAGTAGGCAATAATCCCAGACAGAAAAAAAAAAAAAAGAAAATAACTGAAGGAGAAAGCCATGTTGTTCTCATATTAGGACTTTCTGTAAACATCCCAGATGAAACTATAAGCAGCGATAAACGTGGACATAAATACAGGTTAATGTGTGCATTGTGAGCACAAGAGGAATAAAAGACTAAATCAAATTCAATTCAATCTAAATAATTTCATGAGTAACACACAATATTAACATGTTACATTAAAAACACTGTATACAGCCTTGGTGAGCATACAAGACTTCTTTCAAAAACACACACACACACACACACACACACACACACACACACACACACACACACACACACACACACACACACACACACACACACACACACACACACACACACACACATATATATATATTTAAACATTCATGATTCTTCCAAACTTTTGACCAGTAGGGTGTAATCGCTCAGCTCTAGGTGACTGACAGTCGTGTGTTATGTAATAATGATGATTAGCACATTAGCAGGCCTGCCTCTAACTGAAGCCTATCAGTGCTGGACTCTGAGACACGATGACAACGCGACTGGACAGTTCACATGTCGCACGTCTAACTGGCTAATTAGCAACAGACGGAGCACCAGCGTTCCCATTACCCAGCGTGAGGGAAATACTGAAGCTGTCTCTGACTTACTCTACTCCTCTCTGGATCATTTCCACGAGATGCTCACCTGCATCAGGAGCTGGGCTCTGGGAGAAGAAAGCAAACGAGATTGATGAGGCATGTTCAATCGGTGGGTTTCGTTGGCATCAGCTGTGCCCCTGGAGTTGAGCTGGTATCAAGGCTTTATGTGTTACAGATATGAGCGCATCTTTGAAGTGAAGGTAGAGTGACAGAGACAAACTGCCACATGTCCTGCCATGGCAATGAGAGGCGTGTATGAAGGTCCCATTAAAGCAGAGATGATCACTAAAAGAGCAGCTTACCATCGGTCCTGTCGACTACTCAGTAGGATCAAAACTGTAAAACATTCCCATTCTTTGACCCTTTTTTCTACCTCGTTTATACCGCAATCTTATGGATGACCCAACATTTTTAACCCAAATTATTTTAGATTGAAAATGCCAGGTAACATCAGGTTGTAATTATTATAATAAAACTACTTCCAAAAACTCCAAAGATATTATCATGTTTTTGGAAACTGTACCATGGTAATACAATTATATTTTCTGAAGTACCTTGGTGTACCATGGCATACGGAATTGGCAAATGGTATTTGGTAATCATTTAATATCATACTACTAACACCAGTACACCATGCTGCCACAGTACAAGTACATAACACCACTTGTCTAAACACTACATACTTATATTATTATAAATACAAGGGCTGAATGTGAAAAAATGCCATGTAATAATACATTAAAGATTAGTGTACAAAACTGAGGAATCAGCGTTTTTTTCTATTGTTAAAATAGCAAAAGTGGATTCGGAAATGTCCAAAGTGCACCTGCGCTGTGAGCTTCAGATCGTTAAAACAGGGCCCTTAAATGTACAACAACCCTGAGGTGTAAATAGTATCTTCCACTACTTATAAGTATAAATACTATTCACACTTATTGCAAAAAAATATGTTATTTTTTGCTTTGTAAATCTATCACTATTTTCACTTAGTGTAAATTGCAGCTATTGCTAAGAAAATATGCTATATTCGTGTGGTGCAAATGCTGCTGACTTTAATTACAGAAGTTTTTTTTTCTTTCTATGCCTCACATTTTAACACTCAAATACACGCTCTGTGTCTTTGTTCTTCTCACAGGACCCGTGCGAGTCACGGCTCGCTGCTGCCTCCCTCTCTGTCCCTGATAACAATGCCCACGCGGCCACATCCTCCGGAGGAAAGCGGAGAAGATTGAAAGCAGATGAAGGAGGCGCTGGAGAGGCGGGTGTGGCAGCCTCATATTTCACTCCCTAAAGGCTGATTAAAAGGCCACGCGGAGACTCCGGCTCTCTGGGCAGACTGCTGCTTTCTGACTGACGTCCCTGCCGCTTTGATTCCTCAGTGCGAGAGCCAGCGAGCCATCCAGGCTCATTCTCGCTTTCTCTCGCTCTTCGATTGGCCCTCTTGACCTTCTATTTCAGTCTGAGAGGATGATAAACACTAAAAAACAAACCAGCCTTCACATTTAACTTGGAAACATTGCTGCTGAGTAGGGGAGACATTTTTACATTCTCCTCCAAGACTCTTTGCCATCTTTTTGCATAAAAGCCATTTACTGTATGTGTGTTGTTTTTTTAATATATATATATATATATATATATATATATATATATATATATATTTTTTTTTTTTTTTCTCTCTCTGTTGACAAGCTAGACATAAAGCTGTTTTCAAACTGATTCAAATACTACTCTTAAATAGCAAAGCATATAATACCAGAAACTGTGCCCATATCTCTATAGTTTAACTTTTAACTAATGTTTACATAAAAGCCATTATGAATCCTCTTTTTCTCACATTTCTCAGGTAGTGTGAGAAATTCAGTGAGTATATACTGAATGAATTCTTCAGTCTCATGAGTTTAATTTAAGAAGGTTGGTTAAGTTTCATAGCTGCATGACACATTGTGGGGTTTTATTTCTAAATGAACTGACATGAAAGCGAAATCTAGGCCAAGGGGTGGAAATAATGTGATGAAATACTTCCATAAAATTTCAGTTTTTGTAAGTTCTGTTTAAACCAGAACAATGAGGTGGCAGAGAATAGAAGCGCGATTTAGTATAAATGTACTGTCTGGTTCTGAACTGAACTCTGGACTCTTCTGAAATGTTATCATTTCACACCTCAGCAATTCATTTTCTTCTTACTAAACAATGCGCTGCCCTAGGGACACATGGTTTCTGGCCTTGTGGCGCAAAGTTTGACTAGCAGGCGTTCTGAAACCCACAAATGCAATGGACTTAACAACTTGGCCTTTTTCCTTCTGGTCTTTACATTCCCTGAAGGACAGAAGAAAACAAATAAAGAGTGGAGGTCTTGTTTTTCCAGTCGGCTGGCCCGAGGAGGACCGAGCAGCGGCTGCCACGTGTCCCTGTGTGGAGGCTGGCGTGGTGCCGGAGCTCTGCGCACACAGAACAGCAGAGCTGGGGCTGGGTGTGGGTGACTGGAAGTCTTGTTTGCAGTGCCGTTGCACAACCGACAGCCCCTCTAGGGAGGCACTGCTGTGTGTTTTTTTTTTTTCCTCTCTGGATCCAGGACTCTTTTCTCTCACATACTTCCACAGCTGGTCGGAGCAGCAACACTGTGCAGCTCGTACCAACCAGCTATGCACATTCCTATGACATTGCAGCAATGTCACAATGCAGCCGCTGCAGCAGAGCATGGAGATGCAGACATCTACTATATGAAAAAAACTAGGTTTTTTTGTGTTTATCTTTTTTTTTTTTTTAGATCAATATAGATAATTATAGATCAATACATTGGTCAGTCTGATTATTCAGCTGACATACAGTTAACACTGGTAGATTAACAGAAATGTTCTCTTTGTGTGAATTTATACATTTTTTGTCATGATAACTCTTGGAGTGTTTTGTAATGTATATGACAATGTTGATATATTGACGGAATAGATCTCCTACTCTCAATGTTGGGGGTAATGCATTGAGTTATGTAATCAGATTACTTTTTTTCAAGTAACTAGTAAAGAAACGCATTGTTTTTAAATTTACAACAAAATATCCGAGTCAGCTCTCCAGTCCACATGTTCAGAAAAATCGGCAATGAGTGTGCTCTGAAAATTATGGTTATTGTGGTTTTGGACTAAATGTGAGCATACATTTACTAATCTCACTTGCACAAACAAATATTTCCACAAAATTAATACAAAATAAAATGGAATGCAAAATCAGAATACTACGCAAACATCCAATAATTATATATGTCAAATAAAACATATATTTATATGCATTTAATCTCACTTTATTGACCAATGTCTTATATGCTGACCTTTGATGATTCAGTTAAACTATTGGCAAACATTTTTTTTATTTTTATTGGTAAAGTACATGTTAAAGTACAACTGTGGTGAAAAATGAACCTAGGGGTAATTAAAAGATGGTTACAGAGTAGATCGTTCTCTGTGATGTGTTTTCATGAAAATCGAATGTAAAGAGTTTTATTTCTAAAAACAGATTAGCTTATAATGCTTGTCTATAGGGGCACAGAGTACGTAAAATTAAATCGCTAGTTAATACCACTAACAAGGCTCAAAATAGCCTCACACTAACACGGTAGCATAATGAGGGTCCCTACATGCAAACCGAAGCATTGAGAACTTGTTAGAGTACAAACGGTTTAATAAGAAGATACTTTATAAACACAGTACATTATGTGTTTACGGACAGCAGCCATCTTGAGTCGAGTCGAGCTACGAACGCTGTGCTAAGTGATGAACTGTGACGTGGAATCTCATATTGTCTGTTGTTTCCAGAAGAACGAACTGAACACAGCTGAGAAAATAAATAAATAAAAATAAAAATATCAATGTAATTAGATTTCAGAAATATAATCCCTATCGACCGTTTTTGAATTTCCTTTAGCCTGAGACTTATTATTTCAATTTTAGTGGGAAAGGGCCTTTACATTTGCCCCAAACCAGATGTTTTGTTATTAAAAAGTAACGCAAAAGTAAGACAACACTTTACTTTTCTTAAAACGTAACTAAGTAATGCAATATTGTAATCATTACTTTTCAAAGTAGCTTTCCCCAACAACTGGTTAAACTGCTGCAGAGCAAGAACGGGACTTGCTACTGCCAATACAAACATGGCACGCTGCTGTGAGCAAGTAAGACATGCTGCTGCTGTACAATATAGCATACATGAATTACACACATGAACCTGGGGAAGGTGGAGGGTTTCTGAAGAAGCTCTGCACACTTATATAGCAGCAAGCTCATTGGCTACAGATACAGCAGGAACCAATCAACTGTGCCCTATAGAATGATGCGATTGTAAGCAGATTGAGTTAAGGACCTATAAGCCTGCGCCATCTAGAGTTTCATGGCCTGACGCCACACTAACCATGCATTGCTCACCACACTTCAGTATTCCATTTTATTGTCACCAATTATTCATTATTATGTGTGTAAAATTTGGCTTGTAAATGGAAGGTTAATCACATTTGTTTCTGGAGAAAACCACAGGCATTGCACTGTCATAAGGAACACAGTGCACTAGACCTGCTGGTGTTTTGGAGAAGTGCTACAAGGCACGACCCCTTAAGTGAGCCCAGCACGTCAGATCCACAAGCACTTGATCCAATAAAGATCACAGTCCTCTACGACACTGAGCCAAAGGCCATTCACTAAATCTAATGACTCATTACAAGAGCAGAGCAGAGAGGCTAGGAGTTTTCCCTAAGAAGAAGTTAGTATAAGATCTGTGCATGTGGTTCCCATCATGCCGAGGGAGAGGAAGCCTTGCTAATATTCTACCTGCTGGGAGAATTGTTTTACGGGAGACTTGTTCCCACAATACAAGTGTAGGCCAATTAGTCTTCTAATCAACTTAATAGGACTAAGGGCTGCTTCTCATTCACCTTTATCCCTCTTTCCTCCTGCTATGAATCATAGCCCGGCTTTAAGCGTTTTGTGGGTTTTAATTTGTGTGTTAGCTTTGAGGTCATTACATGCTAGCATACTTCAAATAGCAAACAATATAAAACACATTTTTCTCTTCCAGGTAAATGTCGCACAGCCTCTAGCGTGCGGCGCCTATACACCGTTCCTCATTCACTTCAATGGCAGCAATAGCTGTTTGCTCATGGACGCTCACTTTTGCCCCATTTTGAAATGTAATTTGAGCCATAAATGTGATGTGATTACTTTGGAGCTGCATGCTGAAAACAAATGTCCCTACGATGCTGACTAGCTGATGGTACCAAAAGTCCACAACTCTTTATTAGCGACCTTTCTGCCAGTGAATATATATGGCCATTAATGATACCAAATTATACCTTGGATTATGGCAATTTATTGTGATTTCTTTAAAAAGCATTAGCTATTGTAACAAATAATGAATAAAAAATACTGTTCATTTTTTTATTATGGTATGCTTACACTAGCCGTTCATTTGTCAAAGCATATGAATAAAAAAGGCTTTTCACCCATATTTCTACAAGCTCTAGTTCTTTAACCAGCAGAATCCCAAACTCAGCATTTTCACAGCAGAAGGCTGCCATGGTGGATTTAAATCTATGTAAACTTCAGATTTGGTCCAACACCAGAGATAATTATCCCGAGGAATTTTACATATTGGACTCTTACACAATCCTTTACACTTTCATTTGCCAACCAATCAACCAATCAACTCAAACCAACCCAATCCAACCCAACCGTCCAACCAACAAATCAACCCATTCTATTCCATTCCAACCCCCACCAACCCGACCTGACCTGACCTGACCAACCAACCAACCAACCAAACCAAACCAAACCAAACCAAACCAAACCAAACCAAATCAAATCAAACCAAACCAAACCAAACCAACTTAACCCAATCGACCAACCAACCAATCAACTCAAACCAACCCAACCCAACCGTCCAACCAATAAATCAACCCATTCCAACCCAAACCAACCCGACCTGACCAACCAACCAATCAAACCTAACCAAACCAAACCAAACCAAACCAAACCAAACCAAACCAAACCAAACCAAACCAAACCACCTTAACCCAACCGACCAACCAACCAACCAATCAACCCAACCCAAACCAACAAAACAAATCAACCCAAACCAACCCAACCCAACCCAAACCAACAAAACAAACCAAACCAACCCAAAAAAAACAAACCAAACCAAACCAAACCAACCCAAACCAACAAAACAAACCAAACCAAACCAAACCAACCCAACCCAAACCAACAAAACAACCCAAACCAAACCAAACCAACCCAACCCAACCCAAACCAACCAATCAAACCAACCAACCAACCCAAACCAAACCAACAAAACAAACCAACAAATCAAACCAACCCAACCCAACCGACTAACTGTTCAACCAATTGTTCAACCAACCAACCAACCAACCAAACAACCAATCAAATTAAGCCAACCCAACATCCTACTTCAAAAGTAAACACACCAACACATTAGGAAAACTGCACTCTGCAAGCAATGACACAGGATCAGCCTGCTTCCCCTGTGGCGTCACTGAAGAGAGATCAGTGAACAAAGCTAACATCTCCCTCCATCTCCCACCAAATGAAGCTCTTGATTATTAATGAACGCAGCTCATATGCTCATGCACTGCAGGAATGAAAAAGAATACATTTACAGATGATCGCATTTGAGATGCATTCGTAATGTTGGCTTTTGGGAGATAAAAGAAAACATAATTATCACTTCCTATCAGACTCTGTCTTTTCCTTCCCTGATTTATGTCTTTCCTTCACTCTTTCATTCCTTCTGTCTGCTTGTATTGTTTCATATTTAGCGGAATATAAATCAAACCTTCAATCTTCTCATTTCAATATGCCTCCCCAGCCTTAAAAAGAGAGAGAAAGGAATAGAAAGAAATAGAGAGAAAGGAATACACGTAAAAGACAGAGCAAGAGAAAGGGAGCGAGTGCATTACGTTAATCAGAGCAAGCCCCCTCTCAGCCATGAGAAAGCATGCCCTGGAGTCCTACATAAATGAGGTTTATTTTTGGCAACAGAATGAAGAATCTTATTTAAAGCTAGACATTTTAAATGCCTTGTCTTTTATGTATCAGCCCAAGGGTAATGTTTTTGGTTGAATTTTAAAGAAACAGGGTGCATCAGCTTGCAGCCTAAAGCTGGTGTGGCGATGGCTTTGTGTGTTAAAAAAACCCAACAAAAACAGCAAGAAATGGCATCTTTGGACACAGTCCCTTCTGCCTCCTCGGCTCAAACCTGGATTCTGCTGATGCAAGAGCTTTGTCCGAAGATTAATGACAGGCATTTGGCTTTCTGAATCCAACACAGAGGTTAAAAAACAACCCCCCTCCAGAAAAGCCCACCAACTTTGTGAAGCAATTTCTCCCTCTCCACCATTTCATAGCAATATCAAATAAACAACAATAGAGCAGGTCTGCTTCCGAGGCAGGAAATCGGATTTGGACTGCACTGAAATGGCGATGACAGTCAGATCCAATAATGTTGTATGTTTGAGACCTCCCTTCACCTTCATCGTCTATGTGTCATCCGCATGGACGCGCTGCGTTTCATACAGTCGGAGACCGGTGTTGATAAAGGTATTTTGCATTCATATAAAGAAACTAAATATAATGCTAGTTTTTATTTTCCATGCATGTTCAAATAACAACAAAGATTCATTTTGTTTTGCACACTTTATAAAGAGCTCAACCCTAAGGAGCTCAGTATTTCGACTGAATAATAAGGTTTCTTTCTCGCAAAACCTTATAGTATGCATTTTGAACACTTTCCATATATGGCACGCGTCTCATCATTGTGTGATACTTTTGTATTCTTTTTGGAAAGATTTTTATTTTTATTTTTAAGGACATATGGCATCAGAACAACAGCAGGGTGAGTAAAAGACGGATTTATTTTCATTTCAGGGTGAACTATCCCTTTAAGCATTTTTACTGGCCCTTTTTTTAAATGAATTTATAATTATAATGGTAACACTTTACAACAAGGTTTCACTTTTTAACATTAGTTAATTATATTAGTTAACATGATCTTAAGCATGACATTAAATGAAAACTATAAAATGTTAGTTTAATAATTAATTAATGTAAAAAAAATAAGACTTTATTAAAAAGTGTTATTATATGTAATATTCATTTTAAAACAATGTACTGTTTAAAATGAAACCATTTAAACATATTTTGCCTTTTCAAACCTGCAAATACTACTTTATACATTTTTTATCATTACAAATGATTCATTGTAAGTATTATAAATATTTATATAAGATTTTAATATTGTTCGCATCAACATACCCATGTTTTTTGAATATCCAACTTCATGTACCTTAAAGCAGTTTTGTTGCACGTTTACAAATAGGAATTTGGGATTTCTGCCTTTTGATTAAATGCAATAAAGCAGAGGATTGTGGGTATTGTGGTCTATTTATTTCCTTCTCAGTGGGAGGTAGAATCATACAGAAAAGTCTCAAAGGATATTTATTAATTCATAGCAAAATAAGTGCAATTCAGAGAGGAGCGAGGAGTAAAATGAGAGGCTTGACCCTAACGCTATCAGATAACCGAACCCTGGAGATTCTCTCTGTGTCCTCCATACAGTACATCAAGTGCATCCTGCACGGTTAATGTATTATGATATTATATAAGTGTTTTGTGATATAATGCATTTAATACTTGCATATGTTTTCCTCTAACACTGTGGGTTGTGTTTAGTAAAAGCCTGTTTCTCATAGGCGTCCTCCCACTGTCGTCACCACCAGACGCAACATTTCAACAGAACCATACACTCAGAGATTAATCGGACTCTTTCTCTACCTTCCATCTCTGTTTGCTCAGTCTCATGAATCCGTCTTGAAAATCTGCCAAACAAGCCCTGTGTCGTACATTCCTCCCTCCTCTGGTCCAGACAGTATTTGTGTCAACACTGAGTAACATTACTTTTGGCTAAACATGCATGGCTGAGTCCACTGGATTAACAACACTCCCAGCGGGTGATTAAAGACAAAATGAAGGAAAAAAAAAAAAACTTTTGTGGCTTTAGTCCATGTCTATTAGCTTTAAATGTCATCAATATGGTACATTACACTACAGTTAAAAAAATATTTAAAATTACAGTCTTTTTCTTCCTAAACACAGACCAAAATATTGATGACTCATCCTGCACTGAAGGGCGTGTCCAATTTTTTGTCTAATCAAATGTGCTCTAGAATTAGAATTCTGTTTCCACTAATATCTCCAGCCAATGAATAAAAATAAAAAAGTAGTGTCATGCCTTAAACATACAGAATCTATCAGTTCCCCCAGTATATCTTGACCTGTTCATATTAATCACATGATTCCTAGGTCACGATTTAGATTATCCATATTCTCCGTGGATTAGTCAGGCCTAATCTGCTCAGCAGCCCAAGCATCGCTCCAGTATTTGTGTTTCTATCATTCCAGGCACGGACAGCCTCCTGCGAAGCACGTCACAAGTCGCCTCGTGTGGAGGAGTCCGCTAATGGGGTCGTGAGAGGAGAAGCTATATGTTACAAGAGACTCAATTTTCTTGTACGTCGTTATCTTGGCCCCTTTTTCATTAGCTGTCTCTCTTTTCACCCCATTTCTGTAAGTCTCTGGTTCTCGCTTACAACCCGCCTCATTTGTAAACATGCCTGTGCTCCATTCATCCTCTCTCTTCTCTTTTCCTCTGTGGTGCTGATGTAGCGGACTTTGTGAATGTGGCTTAAGAAACATGTCTCCTCAATTCATGCTCACAATCACACAGAGATTACCCAGAATCCCTCCGGTGAGGAAGAGGGAGACACAGCAGGCATGATTTAATGAGCAGAGGAGGCTCCCCTAGAGCAAACACACATATACCACCATGTTTGCACACGTGCACGCGCCATCGGCCGGAGCTGTGCTGAAGCCTCGGGGGAAAGAGCAACACACAATCCACGATATGACCTTCAAGCCCTAGTGTCTCGCCTGGTTTAGATAACGGTGGGATACTTGTAAACTGCCAGTCAAACAAAAAGGCTGGGATATTTGCATAAGCGTGAAGGGCAGGGTGATCTTGACTTTCTGTCATACTGCGTGAATCAAACTGGCCACTACTGTGAATACGGTGTCAGAGAACAACCAAAAAAAAAAGTGCTGCCCAGAGGAATGTTTTATTGCTCAGAGGTTGCTCATTCATAGCTCAGGAGACTGTTGTCTCATTCACAGTAGGTGTTTTGTCTCAGACGTTTTCCTAAACTTCCGTAAGAACTCCAAACAGACTGAAAAGTCTCAATTTGCTCTCATGTTAAGCTCATTGCTGTCTAGAGGAAACAACTAAGATGTGTATACTTCATCCTGGGTCATTTTATTCAGTAACATTAGGCAGTTTTGATTTATACGCTGTATAATATTGATGATCAGATTATTTTACATAGGCTATGCATCTGTTGTTTTTGCTTCTTTATGTCTTTTGTCTTTTGAAAAGACTTTGAGCTTGTGTAATTTCTAGGGACACTGCAACGGTTGTGTTATGACTCTACACTTAATTAAAAATACATTCAAGATGTAAAAATGCAATCTACTGCACTTTACTGTAACACTGCCATAAACAAGCAAGAAATCCATGTTGGTCCAATCTGGTTAGACATGGTAAAGTGCAGGTGTAGTTGCTGGTCCCTAGCCTGACAGGCCAGACCCTCATCAAGATGTTTGGTCTGGAAACTCACCATTGACAGGGCTCAAACCGAGGGGTTGTCTTTCAAACTCCCTCTGCATGGCGTGCACGCAATTGGACAGCGCTACAACAAACCAGAGCAACGAAGGTGAAGCAGAGCTAGTTAAACATTCGCTGTATCCGGTCGACAAAACTCAGAACACATCTCCCCTTCTTAAGAATGACTTCAGTGCCGTTCTTTGTTCTTTTCTCAGAGAAAAGCTTAACTCCAAGTCTTCCAGAGTCGCGGTAAAAGCTGATTCGAAAGACCGCTGTTCGCCAGTTTCTGTGTTAACTAGTCGCACGCAAACGCAACTTGGCTGTCATTATGTTAAGCCCCGCCCACCGTCTCTATACACAATGTAATTGGCCCAACCAGAGTTTGGCGTTTGGCGAGAGTTGCTAGACGACACTCGCGGCAGATTAGATTTGCTGCCGCTAGGGTGCGTCTAGATTTCTAGGCTAGCTTGTCCCAATATGCAAAACCAACAACCAACAAGGCTTGATTTTCAGCAGGGTTCACCAAACTTAAACGTTGGAACACAGCAAAATTCACATGAGTTTGTTTTTTCTGTTTCCCACGAATTACTAGATGTCAATAGTGTAAAGGAAAGAGATTGTTTGATTATCTAATTTTGTTACACATGCACATTAGAACAACATTTACAAGATCATCTTAAACTCCAGATTCAGTGTCCCAGAAACGGACTATGGTAAAGGTGTGTGTGTGTGTGTGTGTGTGTGTGTGTGTGTGTGTGTGTGTGTGTGTGTGCACTCTCAGCCTGTGATCAGCTGCGTAATGTCACTGGCTTTTATAAGAAATTAATCTTAATGTCACTCAGCCCACATACTCTGAATGTCAGTGACGTTTAATTGGCTGTTCAAATGGCACCGTTGTTTGTGTCCAAAGGCAACATGAGATACGGACAAATATGGAAACTTAAAAAAAAACTCTATATTGGGCTTTCTGGGTTAACGTCACACTCTGCTGGCTTGCTGCTGCTGAGGTGAATGTCGATGACAAATGTCATGCTGCTATGATTACAATAAAGGTCACATGCTGTTAATAAGACCATTTTTAGTAGTAGCAGCAGTAGTAGTTATTTGTAGTAGTAGTAATAAAAATAATAATACACAATATAAATTATTATTATTATCATTAATATTATTATGATTATTATTATAAGCAGTTTCTAATTGCTAAGAAAATCTTTTTTTAACCACAGTTTTTGACAAACATGTCTCCTTTACATGTGGCCATGCAGTGCTTTTAAAACAGGTTAGAGCATCAGGCCACGATTTGCAGTGAGACTCCATGGGACATTTCCACCTTTGCAAAACAATTTCAAGTTCCCACAGCTGTAGGTTAATGGCACCCAAAAATGTACTTAGTTGTGACAGTTACCTGTTCTTTCCAAGATCCATAAATGTGAATTAAACACAGCAGGTCTTTATTTAATCAAGTAAGGAAGCTTGGAACAAATATTGTTTATAAAATAAAAAGTCCTGGATTGTATTATCAACTTAACGGAGACTATGGAGAAAATGAGGTGAGAGTGTGAAACATCCCAGTCTTCACATCTTCAGTGCCAGACTATATTTAGACCAGTACTGCCAATACTGAGGCCTACACCCGCATTAGACATTCACCTGAACATAACACACTGTAGAAAACAGTCTTTACACTCTTTACACTAGCAGAATTGTTTAAAAAGACTCATATACTGAAAACAGGGTCATGTGCACTAACACAAACACTCCCATTGCCAGTAAGAAGAGTTGCTGGATTAAACAAAGCAGACCTGAACCTGTCAAGGGGAACAACGTGGTGGCTGTGAGAGCTGCACATTTCCTGGTAAGTCTCATAGACACAGACACACACACACACGCACGCACGCACGCATACACACACACACACACTCCTGTCACACAGCTGAACAGCTCCTCTCTACTCTAACCATATACAGGCATGATGGGAAGCCCTTGCCTTTCATGGGAGAGAAAAGGCTGGAAGGAAGAGGGGGAAGAGAGAGAGAATGAAAAAGAGAGACTGTAAGAGATAAGTCTAATCAGCCAGGACTTTTATCATATGTAATTTTCCATGCTCATATCAATCACGTCATAATGAAAGGAACTGAAGTATGATGTAGCCAGGTGGGGGGGGGGGGGGGGGGGGGCTACAGCATTTCATTTGATATAAGTAAGCAATTCTTATCTGCCTTCCTCATCTTCTCTAGCTTGTTTCCTAATCTAGTGGTCTAATAAACCTGGCATTGTTATAAATATTTACAATGGAAACGAATCAATCAAAAACTTACTTAAACTGGAACATGACTTTCTTTTATAGCTGCTGTACAGCCAAACAATCTTTGTTGCATTCATTTCCTATTATCACTGTAAAATTACCTTGACTCAATATAATATATTTTTACAACTCAAAAATAGAGTTTGTGTGCCCATATTATCTTAGTGAAAATGGTAAACAGATGTGGCTTGCTGTCTGCTATAGGGGCTCGGAGAGGATATTTTACCCGAGCTCTGATTGCCCCTCTACAACAGGCAAAACTGTACAAAAATGAGCAGCAGGGTTCGAGGAGGGATGTTTCGAGAACTAACATCAGGAAGAGGTAAGCTGCTGGTTTTATACTTTGGATTTGATTTGAAGATTAGATGGGCGAACTCATCCTGAAATTATGTTTAATAACTTACTTGAAAATATACTTCAATGATGCTCTCCACTGAACGCTTACACAGATACACACAAGAGCGTTTGAAAGCATGTGTCTATGGACGCCTGCTTGTACTGTCAAATGCTTTCGCTCCCACATTCAAAACACTTCCATTTTCATATGCTCCCGTGCATTGATCATTGTAGCCAATCACAGACATATCCAATGAGTGTGTGAACAAAATGGTAGGAGGTGTTTATAATTCCACTCACAGTGAAAATGTAATGTAAATGTAACAGAAATCGAAGTAAAAATCAGTAATCAGAAAAAAAAAAAAGTTTATCCTGCTTTGAATGACCCATGTTAGAATGATGCTGCCGTCTTTAACTAGCATAACCAACAGGACTGCACTGGTCAACCAGCTTCACCACTTAAGCATTGTTAGCCAGCACCATGTTTTCCAAGCTGTTGGAGGCATAAGAAAAGGGATTGCTGGCGTCCCCAGTAGACTTCTTAACTAGCTTAACCAGAAGGTCTACCTGTTCTACCAAGTTTTCTGAAAAACTTTTGCTAGTTCAAAATCAGACCAGCACCAAATCAGCAACCTTGATTCCTATTTCAGGTACAGAAGCTGCTCCGTCTCAGCAATAAATTGTGACTTAACCATGACACAGAGAAGATTCGTCTGTCCTTTAGGACGAGCTGCTTGACTGCTCTTTAGGAATTTGCCCTCTACACTATTTAACTCTGGGGAACAGCGGCAGACTCATTATAAATAGATGACAATAACTGCTGCCACGCATGCACATTAGAACTGACATACCTTAATGGAGGCAGTTAAAAAGCCACAACATTTTAAACAAGTTATGGGAATTACAACTGCCTTATTGATTTGCGCTCACAGTAAAATAAGTGGCTTCACTTGTTACAGCGATGATAAGACATGATTGCACAGATGTGGTAAAGGCACAGTCGGTGCCACTGAGGAACAGCAGCTCAACAATAATAACCAAACAAAATCTGATTATTAATTGCATAGAATATGTACATGTCAGTGACTCAGGAGTGGAGGAACCAAATCACCTCCTGTTCTGTAATGGATGACATGCTCTAAATCACGGTCTGTTGAATGTATGTGCAGTTTTGCAGGTCAAAGGGGCCCAGAAAAGAGACAGAAGCGTGTGTGTGTGTCTTCCTAATTTAAAAAATACAACCTGACAACCTTAGTTTAACGCGATGATTAACTCACGTGTACAATAAGCCTGCATTCTCCCGATCAATTTTGAGCATCCAGATGGTATAATCAAACATTTCTTGTGCAGAGCTCACGGAGTATACATTTATTTGTCATTTTAACTGTTCAAAACAGAGCCTGCGTGTCAGGAAATTGTTTATCCTGTAGCGCCCTCTAACAGCGACTAGTCGACGTCAAGTTTAAAGCGTCATGACAGAGCATTAAGGTCGACTAGTCGATTAGTTGACTAGTCGGTGCAACCCAAACACGGAGAGGCTTCTTTGTGATCTCAACTAACAGATTCTGCAAAAAAGGAAAAATCACCTATTTTTTTAAAAACAAAAAAACGCTTCCTTCTTATTTTACTCGAAAGTAGTAATGCCGACTTGTGTCACTGGTTTTCCGTGACTGGTCACAAATGTCAAAAGAAAAGATCATGCAACATGCTGTTATACTAAAGGTAATTTTTTACACATTTTCTTGGACAGTGTAAACTGCACAAGGTACTGGTATCAATGTATCTTGGCATACATCAAAGTGCAATATATGTACTATCACTGTACCATGTCTTTTTTGTAAGTTGCATGGGTTGTTTCACCTACCATAGTCTATGTTTCCCCCAACAGTCCTGTTGAGAAAATAATATACCTTCCCATCAGTCATCTGAGGCTGAGTTTCCCAGCTGCCCTTCCTTGGATTCACAACCATCCATCTCTTTAGCTGCTGCCTGGTGAGCCACAGCAAGAGCCCAGTTTCTATCTTCCTCTCTCTCTCTCTCTCTCTCTCTCTCTCTCTCTCTCTCTCTCTCTCTCTCTCTCTCTCTCTCTCTCTCTCTCTCTCTCTCTCTCTTTCTCTCTCTCTCTCTATCTCTCTCTCTCTCTCTCTCTCTCTCTCTCTCTCTCTCTCTCTCTCTCTCTCTCTCTCTCTCTCTCTCTCTTCAATCTCTCGCTCAGTTCTCTTTCTCTCGATGTAGAGAGAACAGATGGAGCACTGGCATCAGCAGTAAGTCAAGAGCCCACACAAACAGGTAAATGAGACCACAAGGAGTCTGACTTTACATAGTTAAAATCGCCTTGCTCTAATGTTTAGTGTGGATGTAAGGGATATTTGTGCCTTTAAAACTAGGCCCATATGGTTTTGGTATGTCTGACTGTGATATAGTTTCAAAAATTAAATTATCCATTAGATTAATCTATACTTTCCCTTTTCACCAGACATGGCCTTGTTTCAGGATAATGGTCAATCCAATTACAAAGAGTAATACAATACAATTTACATACATTTGTATGTAAATCCCATAAAAGATATCATTGGCTTTCTTGATCACTGCTAAAACATCATAAGAGGGGAAGCAATATGGTAGCGGATTTCTACAAATCCTACTCCACCTGTTCCACATAGGATGATTTGAACCAGGGTCTCCAGACTGGGAGGCGGGTGCGCTAACAAGGAGGCTAAGGACCGCAGGCTATAGCGTCATTTGCTAGTGCACCTCATGAGACAAGGGGAGGGAGGTTTACATGCACAGTTCTTACTTGCCTACATCCATTACACTCACACACCTAAACCTCACTCCCATCTGGGTCAGAGCACCAAATGTAACGGGTCTTATCTAGTTATATCTCTATCCTTTCGAGCAAGCTTCGAATCGGAGTGTCTTCGAACCAATGGAAGGAGGGCAAGCTAACAAAGATGCTAAACACTGCAGCCTCTAGCATCACTAGTACACCACTTGAGGCCAGAGGAAAGGAGGTTTACATGCACAGCTCTTCCTGAACTACACTCACCTAAGGATTATTAGGAACACCTATTCAATTTCTCATTAATGCAATTATCTAATCAACCAATCACATGGAAGTTGCTTCAATGCATTTAGGGGTGTGGTCTTGGTAAAGACAATCTCCTGAACTCCAAACTGAATGTCAGAATGGGAAAGAAAGGTGATTTAAGCAATTTTGAGTGTGGCATGGTTGTTGGTGCCAGACGGGCCAGTCTGAGTATTTCACAGTCTGCTCAGTTACTGGGATTTTATGCACAACCATTTCTAGGGTTTACAAAGAATGGTGTGAAAAGGGAAAAACATCCAGTATGTGGCAGTCCTGTGGGCAAAAAGGCCTTGTTGATGCTAAAGGATCAGAGGAGAATGGGCTGACTGATTCAAGCTGATAGAAGAGCAACTTTGACTGAAATAACCACTCGTTACAACCGAGGTATGCAGTGAAGCCACAATACACACAACCTTAAGGTTGATTGGCTACAACAGCAGAAGTGCCCACCGGGTACCAATCATCTCCACTACAAATAGGAAAAAGAGGCTACAATTTGCACAAGCTCACAAAAATTGGACAGTTGAAGACTGGAAAAATGGGTAAGACTTTGGTATGGGGAATACATTCCCTATTAACTACGACTTTAGCCTCAATAAACTCCTAATTTAATCCTTATTAATAGTTAGTAAGGTAGTTTGTTTAGCATATAAATTTAGTTATTGGGTAGGATTAAGGGATGTAGAATAAGGTCATGCAGAATAAGGCATTAATATGTGCTTTATAAGTACTAATAAACAGCCAATATCCAAGTAATATGCATGCTAATAAGCAACTAGCTAGTTAATAGTTAATAACTGAACCTTAAAATAAAGTGTTACCAAAAAATGTTGCCTGGTCTTATGAGTCTCCAATTTCTGTTGAGACATCCAGATGGTAGAGTTAGAATTTGGTCTAAAAAGAATGAAAACATGGATCCATCATGCCTTGTTACCACTGTGAAGGCTGCTGCTGATGGTGTAATGCCCTGATGGAGTTTTGGTTCCTTGCCACTGTCGCCTTTGGCTTGGCTTGCTCAGTTGGGGACATTAAAATTATGATCAATGTTATTCAACTAAATATACAAATAAAATGTATGAATTAGGTTTTATTTAATTCTATAAACTAAAATACTAATATGCCAACATTGTCGCTATATGATAAATTAAAATAAGCTGATAACATCACTGTTTTCTCCAGAACGACTGTACAGCCATATCTAATTTTGTTGCAATATTGTCCTGTTTAACACTGTGAAGCTGCTTTGACAAAATCGTGATTGTAAAAGCGCTATATAAATAAAGTTGATTGATTGATTGAAAGCTCGAATCATTTCAAATTGGTTTCTTGAACATGACAATGAGTTCACTGTACTAAAATGGCCCCACATTCACCAGATCTCAACCCAATAGAGCATCTTTGGGATGTGGTGGAATGGGAGCTTCGTGCCCTGGATGTTCATCCCACAAATCTCCATCAACTGCAAGATGCTATCCTATCAATATGGGCCAACATTTCTAAAAAATGCTTTCAGCACCTTGTTGAATCAATGCCACGTAGAATTAAGGCAGTTCTGAAGGCAAAAGGGAGTCAAACACAGTATTAGTATGGTGTTCCTAATATTCCATTCAGGTGAGTGTATGTCAGTTACACAAGCTGACCACCTTTTATACTTTTATGCAATAAAAAAACAGACAAGCTACTGGGTGGACATACTGTATTTTGGCACATGGTGGCTTGGAACCAGCTAATGACTAGTTTAGACTGGTTAATAACTAGCTTGAAACAGCTAACGACCAGTTTGGACCGGTTAATTGCTAGCTTGAACCGGCTAATGGGCAGTTTGGTTCAGCTAATGACTAGCTTAAAGTAGCAAATGACCAGTTTGGATGAACTAATGACTAGCTTGAACCAACTAATGACTAGTAAGGATCAGAAAATGACTAGGTTGAACCAGCTAATTACCTGTTAGACCAGATAGAATTTAGTTACTATGTGGTAAAACACAACTACCACCTTAATCTGTATTTTTTACTAGTCAGACAGGTATAGAGCATAATGCACTCTTAATAATTTCCTCTTTGATAGCTGGCATCGGACGTCTCCCTTCATCTTCACTCTTTACGTTATCTGTCTCTTCGGAACAATCCTCCAGCCACGTTCTCTCACTCTTTCATTAGCTGTCACAAAGATATGTTCCCATGAGAGCTGCAGATAAAAGCTAGTGAGCATAGCATGTTGCATTGACCCTCCCGTAACCGCGTGGACCATTATCAGTGACAAGCTTTCATCCTCAGACTTGCTCTCACCTCGACCGAGGCCCAAGGGTCTCATTCTCATCATAAATACTGCTCTGCTTAACCCTCCCAGAATCACTGAGGCCACAAGGTTAATAGAGCAATGGTTGGCCATCTTTTTTCCCTTTGCTCTTACCACTTTGAGTCTTAGGGTGGAAATCAGATGGGGGCTGGAAGCAAGTCCTTGAGGTTTGGCCATAAATACAAGGCTTTGCCTTCTGTTCATATTAGATGCTAGGCCTAATGGCCCCATGTTGTGACATAAATAGCTACCATTTATCACTGGGGACAGGGGCTTTCACGTTTATCAGGCACGCTTAAGTAACTTCTATGACCCCTCTGTACGGGTTCAATGACCAGGTGACAAAGATCAGATTTTGGGAGCAGGGGTTTTCAAACTTTATGATGCCAAGGACACTCAAATATGATGAACCTTTATGAAAGACCCCCTTCCTAAATCTATTTTTATTAAAAAAAAACTGTTAGATATTAAGAGCGAGTGATTGATTGTGGCCAAAACTGGTACTGCAATCACTTTCAAATGACTGTAGAGCAGTGTATCCCCCTCCTCCTCCTCCCCCTGGCTCAAGGTTGGCAGACTGGCTGCAGGATCAGCAGGAACATTTGTAGATCTGTAGCTGTGGTAACTAGAGCAGATCTGGTAACCTGGATGCCCAAACACTACTGACTTTGTGATTGGTAGATAGGTGGAGGGTGGAGCTTCAAGCCAAAACACAACATGTCAACATCAACATCAGTTGAGGGCTGCAACAACAACTTTATAATGACAATATCTTGGCCATAATAGAAGTATTTGACAATAACATGATTTCTTAATGTCTAGTGACATATCACGGCCATTGTATGATTAATTGAAATACATTTCTTTAATACAGTACCTTCAACTTGGCTAATTATGTTGGATATATAAACCTAAAGAAGAATAAGCAACTTTCAAAATAATGTTTTGAAACATTAGCACTGTATGTAAGCAGCTTACGCAAGAATACTGCCTTAAGACCCCAGTGAGATAAAGGGAACTAGGTTGAGAAAAACTCACTAAAGAACCTACTGGAGGACCCAGGGGGTCCCCGGACCCCAGTTTGAAAACCCCTGATCTAAGGTTATCACTGTTAACGAACATTTCATCAGCTCCTTTATCACATTAATACAGTCTTAGGTGTTTTATTACAGCCGAGAGGTCTGTGACAGTAAATCTTAATTTCTGATTTATTCAGTTGCCACACCAGGACTTGATGGAACTTGAACCAAATTAATCACACAGATGAGAAAGCCAGCCATCCCATTACTGCATTTAAAATAAAAAAGACAATTTGAAAGGTCTCTGAATGGGGCCCCCGAATCAGCAGTCATTCAGAGCAGCAGATCCACAATGTGCCAATTAAGAGTTGCCTTTCCGTAGGTTAGCCTGTCTTTAGAGGGGAAAAGGACGCGCATCTGAATAAGAGGGGGGTTTAATTGCTTTTGCTTTTCAGTCCTAATTGGCTGAAGTAGAAACCCTGATTCAGAAGATGAGAGGATGAAAACAGAGGGACTGAGAGAAAGTTGGCATCTCCTAGATTGCACTGCTCAGGCAGAGAGAAGGCCTTGCCGTGCCAAGGAAAAAACACAGTGAGCTGTGCCAAACCTTTTCACATCTGGGACTGAGAGTAAGTGGGCTGCGTACACTCATCCCCTCCCATCAACCATTTCTCCTCACACTATAAACATCTGGTGTCCAAACCACACACTGAAACCTGATCCCCAGACTAGGACTCAAAGCCAACACGGGGTCATTTGATTGGCTGAGAGTGGGCTGGGCGTTCGGATGATTCACTCCCACCGATAATACATGACGATTCTGAAGGGTCTCATTGGAAGGTTAGTTGTTATTCTAAATAGTCCAGGAATAATAATAAAAAAATCATAAACAGAGAAGCAATGAACCAGTTAAATATGCTCTCTCTGAGGACAAATGCCATAAAAAATTACAGAGTAAGCCAAGCATTTCTAATTTTACTCAGACATTCTCACACACAAATGACTGTCAATTTACACATTTAGTAATTTTGTGAACTTTGAATCATTCTCCACTGACAGTGATGAGCTTCAAAAATTTCTCAAGGGGTGAATAGCTTCAGCAGTAATTTCTTTGAAATTGCATTGGCATGCAATTTCTGCTCATTACTCTTTCATTCTATAGAGAGGCAGTGAATGTTCAAACAGTTGATTTGCTGCGAGTTGAATTCCTGGTAAAAGCAAGTTTCCATCATTCCATGTCAGTCATTCTCAGTTTTTCCATGATTAGCGCATTAGACGTGATGATGATGATGATGATGATGATGATGATGATGATGATGAGGAACGGCATCTGCGTCGTGATTATCAGCCTGAAGTCTTTACACTAATTGACCTTGCAAGAGAGCAGATAAGTCTGCTTTCTTATGGCAGAAAAGAGGGTAAATTAACTGATTAAACAAATTGATTCATTTGATCTCTTTGTATCTCAGTTCAGGATAAACCCGTAGCTTATCAATGTCTACAAAAATATATAAAAACGTGTAAAAAGCAATCCTGAAAAAAATATGAATAACCACATGCACACACACACACAAACATATTTACCATATGGCACCAAAACACATGTAGCTTCACCAATCCTAGCACTGATTCACCAACCTGAACACAATCATGAACGCTTGTGACCAAATCTCTCCCAACACGCTCTCTCTGTCTGAACGAAGAGAGACAGAGACTTAATTAATTAGTTCTTTGGTGTCTCTCTGTGTTGTCTTATGCTAATCATTTCATCACCACTCACTGTATCATTTCGTTATCATTCATTTTGAGTAATAATCCTCTGGAGAAGCAGCAGCTGGGGTTGTGTGCTCTGCTGAACCTCTCAAACCCCACACTCCTATAGATTGGTCCAAGACAAATAAAATCAGATTGATTCGGAAGTCGCTGAAGTAGAGGTGCACAGATGTACTTGTTTAGGCTGGATTACACTCCATTAAGTGAGTGTGAGGACAGAGGTGACCTGCCACACTTCCCACACTAGCAAAGGACAGTGTGCCTAAGTAATGGAAAATAACACGTGCTGTTTACTTAGTGTTACACAGGGTTCTGCTGCACAAACATGTCTGAGGATATTGGAAAGAACATCAGATAAAAAGTTCCCAAAGTCAAAGAATATGTCCACATATACAGCATAATGCAGTTAAATACAGTAGTCACTCATCTTCTTATCAGCTGCTGATCAGAACATGCAGCATACAAAACATATTTCTTTAATCAATATTTGTGTCTTCTTTTCCAGGACAAAAAGTCCTAAACATCCTTAAACAACATCCTTTTTTGAGCATTTTTTTGTTTGAGCATGAAAAAGGTCTGAAAAGTTACAAAGCACAAAGTCACTCCAAAGGAAGTTATTCTCTATACGTGTCACTGTTTCTCAACTCCCTGAATCGCCTACATTGCAGTCTTGAGCTTTCTTCTGGAAACGAACACGCCCGCAAAGGCTTAACACAGCACTGATGGTGAGGTGCGTGACATTTTCCAAACCCACTTAAAGTAGTTGACCAATCACAACATGTCCAGCTGATGCTTTTCAGGAGAGAGCTTCACAGAGACAGGAGCTAAACAGAACCCTACTGACAGACTATGAAGAGAAGAGCTGCAGCAATGGAGAATATGGGGAAAATAATGTTTTTGAACATTCAAGCATGAACACCTATTCTAGTAGACCCCAGAAACTACATCAAGACTTTGTAAAAGGGCATAACATGGACTCCTTTAAAATATTTAGAGTTACATTTTGCTCTTAACAAAAAAATGACATTTTCAGTTTTATGACATGATTTTGCTTCTCAAGCAAATGTTTCTTTTGTCATCATTCTTTTTAGTTTTGTTCTATGGACTTTAAGTTTGTTTTAATTTGCCACTCGAATGTTTCCATAGTTACCACCCTTATTAGCTCATATGTGTGTCATCTGTGTGTAATTAATCATCGTCGTTTGTGTTCACTAAAGTTGTTCCTTCTCTTGCACCCCTTGTTCTGTTTAAATGTGTTTGTGCTGTCTGTCTTTTTATATTGTCATTCAACTTTCGATGTTTGAAACTTTTGCATTTGCCTGTATACCTGCGGGCCAAGATATTAATTAAGACAATCATTTCCACAGTGGTAGGAGAGTGAAACATTACATTCTACAACAATATTAGGCATTTATTTACAGACCGGCTAGTGCGAACCCAAGCCCACCAGTTGTCAGTTATCTCTATGCCATGGCAGTGAAATTTTTTATATAAATTGACATTTTATCGAGAAGCCAATATAAATGTCCCTATAAGCCTAGCCCTTTTTGGAGGCCCATCCAAAGGGCAAATCCAGCCCACACTCCTGATCCATGTGTTTAGAAACACTGCAAAAAGAGTTTGTTTATAATATATAGCAAAATGCAGTATTATATATATATATATATATATATATATATATATATATATATATATATATATATATATATATATATATATAATACTGCATTTTGCTTCTGGTTCAATAAGTAGAAATATTAAAGCTGTTAAAATGACTACAGGGATTTGTCTTGCAAACTAAAGACCTTGCTGTTTTAACTCATGTGTGGTGGTTTTTAAGAATTATGAAACGAGTGAACAAACAGCGCTAAACAAAATGTTCCAGTGTTCTGCACTAATTCATTTAGAGCTAAATTGCACCGTTGTGAATGAATCCCCCGGGGCGTCTCCCCATGAAGCTAATTGAGCACTTGAGGAGCTCAAACTTGCAGCTACTCCTGATTAATGTACCTGTGACCATTTGTAAGAAGGAGAGATCTGAGAGAATATGAATGAGTCGGAGTGCGGTAGGAAAAGGGGTCATTCAGACTGTTAAGAGACAAATTAGCATTCCTGCTAATCGCAAAGAGGCAGACAGGGAAACGGAGAGCTCTCGGAGGCGCTATCATTAAGAACTGTTAAACAGCTTTTCATTAGCGCATGAAGTGGCGAGGTCCGTGTATCTGCACGGGCGACCAACTGAAAAGACTGAACTCCGTGACCGAAAAAACGTTCTGGACTGGAAACTGCCCTGAGAAATGAGTGATACGATCACTTTCCCACTGAGGGACATTTTGTTATCGCACCATCATTACAAACGGCTCGCTGCAACACAAAAAAAAGCCAAGAACCAGCGCAATGAAGTCTTTACTCACGTCTGCACCCTACCTCTATAATTTAGTTAACGATTTACTCTGGTTAATTATGTTACTTTGAAAGATGTAATTACACACTCCTCACACACACACACACACACACACACACACACACACACACACACACACACACACACACACACACACACACACACACACACACACACACACACTATTGCTCGTGCAGAGGTTGATCTTTTATTGCTCAGGACAATTAATAAGAGATGTATGTTATGTTTCTGTACTTTGTACAGTTTGCTTCCTAAAATTGCTTAGGATGAATACAAATACACAGTCATATTTAAGATTATTGCCATATCAGCTGCAGGCATGGTAGATGCATATTCAACAGTACACACTAACTACACAATGAACACAAACATTTAATAAATGTATAGGGGAAAATGGAAAACACCTACTTTTTTATAGACTGAATACAAATAGAGCTAAAAAATGAATGTAATTTGCATAAACATTGGTTTTGGAGGTTTGAGTTTGTATTGAGATATTATATTGAAAAGAAGAAGAAGAAAAAAAAAACTCCATTAGCTAAGAGAAACAGTTAAAGGAACACTCCACTTTTCTTGAAAATAGGCTAATTTTCCAAGTCCCTTAGAGTTAAACAGTCGAGTTTTACCCTTTTTGAATCCATTCAGCCGATCTCTGTATCTGACGGTAGCACTTTTAGCATAGCTTAGCATCATTGAATCATAAAGGTCCATTAGCATCAGTGATCAAAAAAATGACCAAAGACTTTCAATATTTTTCCTATTTAAAACTTGACTCTTCTATAGTTACATCGTGTACTAAGACCAACGAAAAATGAAAAATTAATCACAAATTAACTTTTCCCATATCAAATGGCAGCAAACTACAGATTAGTCAAGTTTTAATTTGGAAAAATATTATCTTTGAAAAAATAAAGTCTTTGGTAATTTTTGAGAGCAATGCTAATGGACCTTTTTGATTCAATGATGTATGCTAAGCTATGCTAAAAGTGCTACCGCCACATACAGAGATCAGCTGAATGGATTCAAAAAGTGTAAAACTCAACAGTTTAACTCTAAGGGACTTGGAAAATGAGCCTATTTTCAAAAAAGGGGAGTGTTCCTTTAAGATAATACACCACAAAAATTATTTCCTTCAACCAAATGACTGTACAACAAACCTGTTGGTGTGTCTGAATCCACTTTTGCTAATTTAAAGATGGAACCGTTTGGTGGTCCAAAAGGGTTGTCCCTAGTCTGGAATGAGTCATGGGTGTGTTATGGGCATAATGTGCAATAAACCAATCAGAGACTCATCTCCCATTCCCGTTAAAAGCCAGCTGCTCTTGCACCATGGTGGATTATCTATTTACATGGCGGAATTTGCGAGTGTAAAGACTGAACGCTTGCTTCTCCTTTTTTATTTTCAATATTTTGAAAAAGTTGTGTGCAGCTGCGTGTCCCTGTGTGTAATAAGCAGAGTGTACGCGAGTTGTGTGCCCGCCTATAGGCGCTTCTTACTAACACAAAAAATACTACGCTATTGACTTTAGACCAGGTTTGTGTTGGTCAATGGCGCAGTCGTTTTCAGTTCCTCAAAAACACCTTGTTTTCAGACCATGGGTGAACAGATGGGTGCATTTGCTATTTAGTCAACGCGATGTTGGACATAACAATTATACGTATGTTGGGCTGAAACAAGCAAAAACATTGTATGATAGGGCCCAATATCACACTGATGTCAAGGAGAAATATTTAAGATTGTCTTTCCTATTGGACAACAGCTTGAGTATCGAAGCACTTGTATTTTTCAGTCTTTAAATTTAGTTTGTCTTGCATTTCATTCGGATAACTGTCTGGATAACTGTCAACGGGAGTTCAGCATCTTAAGTTTGTATTGTTAGTACCACAGCTAAGATGGAGAAAATATGTAGCAAAAGGGAAGAGAAAAACACAGAAGAACATCAAAGGTCTGCTCCAATCCTATGAAAAAAACACGTTCTCTGAAGAACCTCTAGAGACAGACAGAAGAACAGAGCGCTGTGACTGTAATGTGTGATATTTAGGTGAATGGAGAGCGAATAAAGCACATACACACACAAACGTGGCTCAGCTCTTTTTTGAAGGCCTCAGCTTTTGTCCTCTAATGAAACACCAACCACAGAGACTATCTGCATTTATGAGAGATGGCCATGTAATTCCTTTACAGTGTATCTGTTGTGTGTTGTGAATGTCTCAGCGTGAGGCAGCAGGTGCACCAGCACTGTTCATTATGACTGACTGACTGAACTGACAACTCCTACTTACACACACACACACACACACACACACACACACACACACACACACACACACACACACACACACACACACACACACACACACACACACACACACACACACACACACACACACACACACACGAACGCACGCACAAAGTATGCACTCTTTGTTCTCCCTGTTTTTGTGATTGAAACTGTACACAGCATGCAGGTGGGCAGCTTTCCCATGCAATAAAACCATGCAAATTTAGGACCATAAAAATACCTTTTTAAATCTCAGAACACTGCAGAGATGATAATATATTTATATGTAATATCTAGGCTAAGTTCCAAATATAATACTAGTATTACTGTACTATAAATAGGGTATGCAGGCAACCTGCTAAATTTAGCAAAACGTGCAGTCAGTGTAGGGCACACTATACAGTGTCACAAATGAACTAGAGTTAATATGACACAGCATCTTGACTCACTTCATTGGACTGCGTGTTTATCATAAATGATTAATCAGTGCACAACCTTTTTTTTAAATTTACGTGCACTCTGATCTTTAATCTTATCAAAAAGGTAAGCCCCCACGACGTGTTCTCTTCACGACGTGTGTCTCTGCGGAGGGTGGCATTTACATCTGCCTTCATTTAGCTAGCAACGCCCAATTTCCTATGATCCAATCAATTCCCAAGGATGAAATCAAGTCCTGAACTACTTTTTTTTTCTCATTCCAGAAGCTGTTTCACTTGGATATAACATTATAATAACATTATACCATTCATAATATTGTGTTGGTTCCCCTTTTGCTGCTAAAACAGCCATCGATGCATGGGCTCCACTAGACCCCTGGAGGTGTGCTGTGGTATTTTGCCCCAAGATGTTAGCTCAAACTTGTTGTGCTCTTCAAACCATTCCTGAACAATTTGTGCTTTGTGGCAGGGCACATTATCCACAGATGATCCACAGCCACCAGGGAATACCGTTTCCATGAGAGTGTACATGGTCTGCAACAATGCTTAGATAGGTGGTGTGTGTCAAAGTCACATCCACATGGACGACAGGACCTAAGGTTTCCCAGCAGAACATTGCCCAGAGCATCACACTGCCTCTGCCAGCTCGCTTTTTTCCCATAGTGCATCCTGGTGCTATGTGTTCCCCAGGTAAGCGACACACACACACACACCCGGCCATCCACATGATGTAAAAGAAAACGTGATTCATCAGATCAGTCCACCTTCTTCCATTGCTCCGTGGTCCAGTTCTGATGCTCACGTGCCCCTGTTGGCGCTTTCGTTGGTGGACAGGGGTAGCTATGCAGC
Organism: Pseudorasbora parva; assembly: GCF_024679245.1. NCBI lineage: Eukaryota > Metazoa > Chordata > Actinopteri > Cypriniformes > Gobionidae > Pseudorasbora > Pseudorasbora parva. The sequence goes on along the minus strand of NC_090187.1, from coordinate 4,558,451 downwards.
CTCATACACAACAAACTGTGACTCACTGTGTATTCTGACAGCTTTCTATCAGAACCAGAATTATATAGTTGCTATTTACACCAAGTGTTAATAGCAACTAGATTCTATTTACTAAGTGAAAATAGTGGTATATTATATTTACACCATATAAAAGTAGCAGGTCTTTGCCATATACATACACTGTATTTTTTTTTAAAAAAAGTTACCTGGTTGCCTTAAAATTTTGAGTTAATACAATGAAATTTTTTTGAGATTCGACAACCTTTATTATAAAATATTATTAAAAGATTCAAGCATATTGGGTAATTGTGTGTGTTTTATTTCTGATGACGCAGTGAAACATGCCAAATAGTGCTATTTTCATTTACATTTACATTTACATTTACATTTATGCATTTAGCAGACTCTTTTATCCAAAGCGACTTACAACTCAGGAGAACAGGAAGCGATCCGTCAAGAAGAGGCAACGAAACACAAAAAGTGCCCTAAATACCAAGATTTGTACACTGCTCAGAGTAGCAAAGACCAGAAAAGGAAAGAAGAAAGGAGAAATAGAGGGGGAAAGAGTTTTTTTTTTTTTTTTCATAATTTATCAATTTTTTTATGTGGTTCAGATACAATAATATTTTGAGTTTCTATTTATTAAAACAAATTTCATTCATTGTATCAACTCAAAAATATCAATAAACTCAAAATTAAGGCAACCAGGTTACTTTTTTAAGTTAAACCAACAAAAACCAACATTTTTTTTTTACAGTGTAGTAATTGCATGTAATTTATCATTTATTTTGACAGATACATACCATTTCCACCTCAGTATTGTTGTACATTAACAGTAGTGTGAATTATTATTTTTTATTTAAATTATTAAATGGAATGCTGCCTTAAATGGGTAAAAAAGCCCTTCTTCACCTGCCCCTAACCCTTACTCAATAAATGCTTCTATTATTAATAAACATTTAGTTTGGCACTTTATTTCCACGTGTATAACATTTTCTTTTTCTTTTTTTCTTGAAAATAAATGCCTTTTCGATGTGATTTGTGATGAGAAAAGAGAGAAGAGCAAGCTTTGCAAAAGGCGGATTCAAAGCCGTGTTGACTGCGACTGCAGCGATCTATTGGCAATGCATGCGCTTTACTGATTATACACCACTGAGGACGTTGAACTATGGGTGGTTCTTTTAAATCTTCTTTGGCACAGACAGGTATTGTTAGGCAGAGCTAGTGCAAATAGCACTTTTCAACAAGGCACACTATTTGCACTTGGTGTGAATAGACACATAATGCCTCAAATATCAGTACATTGACTAGCGTGAACCTTAGTAAATCACCTTGCATGATTAATTAAAATACACTCCTCTCATAAATTTTGCATCTGAAAGGGAAACTCCGACAAATGCATATGCTGCAAAAATAACAGTCCACGCGTTTTCTTTGCTAATTTCTCACTGTGTGTCTTTAGTAAATCCTGAACAGTAGTTTTTTAATGCCAAATGAGGGCCTGCGATGGCACAAGCTGTTAGTAAATCTGGCCCTAATTATCTATTTTCTTGACAATTTTTTTTTTGGAAACCATGGAACAGAACATCGATATAAAACATGCTGGTGTTCCTGAGATGGACAGATTTTCTCCCTTACATTTCTATAATAGGGACATTTTTCAGTGGGGAAAGATGACTGACAGAGCGGGTGGATTAAAGCACTGATCCTCTACCCGTATCATGACCTCTATCCTTTAAGTGCATTGTGGATTATCGAATGAAGTGACATATGCCACGCAATAAAAAAAAGATTACTGTCCCATGATAAGCCAGTGGCATGGCTATTCACCACTTTGTTTGCCTCTTACGTCTGGAAGGAAGAACTCACTGAAGAAAGACTTGTGCGCTATTTATTTGTGAAGCTGTTTCAACGTGTACAAAAAATCCTGCCGAATTAGCGTTCAGACGTCATGTGGGGATCAGGGGAAAGCCTGGGAAATTCATAGATTCTCAAACCTTGGCAAAGTTATCTAGTATTGATTCGCAGGCAGGAAGGAAGTCTTTTGAAGTTACGCCTCTGGAGAACTAAACACAACTGTGCGACTGAATCCAGAACAATTCAGACAACCAAAAAATGCTGTGTAGTAAGAGAGTGGGATAGAGGGTGGATAGAAGAAATTAATAAATGTGCATGTGTGGTAAAACCTGGAAGGCTGTACTAGACTTGAGGTTGAATTCTGAGCAGATGTAATAAAATTGGTGAAGGCCACGATTTTAACGATGCATCTATAACCAATAAGCTGTTTTACCGCTTACATGGAAAATTATAGGGTTGATGAGACAGAGAGGTCAGAGTTAAGAGGGTATAAGAGGGACTTCATATAAATTGGATGGATGTATAGAAGGATGTATGGATGTATGTATGGATGGAGTGAAAAGGAAAGGGCATTGAGCATTCAGAAACTAGAACTGACCTTGGCCCACCCATCCCATCTGAGAGAGGAGGAGTGAATTTCATATCATGCACCTGTAGGTACACACACAGGCACGCACGCACACGCGCACACGCACGCACGCACACGACACACATCTATGCAACCCTTCCAGCACACGCATGCACACACACACACACTTATTTCTCTCACTTCTCTCCATCGACTGGGTCTTGCTGATTCACACAACGGTTGGAGTGGGGAGCATGACCTCCCAAGGTTACAACAATGCCTGTAATCACATATTTACAAACACACCAGAACTACAGCTGGGCCTATAGGATTTATTCACAATAGTATTATTATTATTATAATAATTTTTTGATTATACAAATTTAAGTAACATTTTAATATTACAATGACTAGTTTGTTTAATACCTATACTAGTTTTATGAGTGAAGTATTCAATTATTATTATTATTTTATGTGTGTGTGTGTGTGTGTGTGTGTGTGTGTGTGTGTATCAGTTAAAAATTCTGATTCAGTGATTTGTTTGTAACATTTCTCCAAAATCTATTTTTTTATATAAATGTATATTTTCATATATTAAAATGTTATAAAGTAAAATACATGCAGGTAAACTGTTATTTATTAATACGTTCTGTGAAAAAAGGTGTGGAAAATACATTTCTTTATATTAGTTTTGTTCATTACACATTTTGAATGAATTAATTTGAATGAACAAGCTGCTGATGAGAGATGTTTGGTTAAAATAATGGTTCATGTGTCTTGAAGGTAACCTATATGTCCCTTTTTGTTTTTGTTTTCAGCCTCTACTAGAATAGGTTTTCATGCTTGAATATTCAAAAACACATAATTCTTCACATATTCTTCATTCCTGCAGCTCCTCTCTTCTCAGTCTGTCAGTAACTTTTTGTTTAGTTCCAGTCTCAGTGCAGTGAAGCCCCTCCTTCTGAAAAGCACAGTGTGCTCTGATTGGTCGGCTGGAACAGTGCATTGTGATCAACCATAACCGAGAGTTTCAACACACTACTAACTAACTCAACCCATCCTGTGCTCTTTTCTGCGTATGCCTTTGCCAGGAAGTATTTAAATGTGGAATACTGTGATGTGTTCGTTCCTGGAAAAAAAACCCAAGACTACAATTGAAGCATTTCAGGGAGACTATCTTCAAGCTCAAACAGCAATATTACACACTAAATAAAGTTGAGCATGTAAATAAGCATAACAGGACCCCTTTAAGTCATATTAGAGATTCAATAGATATAACAAATCTTTTAATTTCTGTAGCAATTTTGTTTTAAATCACATTATCAGATCAGAATGACTGTGGGTGTGTGTGTGTGTGTGTGTGGGTGTGTGTGTTTTAGGGCTGCACGATATATCGCAATAAAACCACACCCAATTTGGCAAAGGCTGTGATTATAGTAACGCTGCTCTGCAAACCAGAAGGTGCTCTCGCGCTGGGTAACAGGGTAACGCAAAAGTACGATGGCACATGTCGTTCATGGAAATCCCTATGAGCATCATCCTATCGGTGAGCTGAATACACAAACTGAAACGCTTTGATTAATTAAACATGACTAAATGCTTCTCGTGTTTGGAAAGATGTTTGACGCATGTTGCTTTTTCAAATGCACATTATGAGCAAGTCAAACTGATCACAGAGCACAGAGCCATCCTAAACTGACAAACTGCCCATAAAAGATCATCGCACCCTTCGCAATTTCATAATCAAATCGCGATAAGCACGATTTCATGTAAAATGCGATTTCTTGTGCAGCCCTGGTGTGCTTTCTCAGAGGCTTCTTAGGCCAAGATGCCATGTGATGGATGAGGTTACATGACTCTCTCTCTCTATCTCGCTCTCTCTAGATCACGTCCATGTATAACTGCGCACAGCCTTGACTCGCTGATACCTGTTTTCATCCCCTTCAGATCGACACATGAGCTGCTTTTGTAGGCAGGACTCAATGCAATTATGAGGATCCATCATCATCATTTTCGTTGCTCTGCCCCCTGAGGCAGAATGTATCACACACAGCAGGACTGAAAGAGAGCGCCGGCCACATGTTTGAGATCAGAAAAATGGGGTGATGGAAACGTTTCATCCCACAAGTGTATGTGAAAGGGAACAATACCAATTCAGAGAGTGAATCGGGTTGTGCCTTCAGATTAATGGAGTGAGAAGAGTGATATAAAGGTGGGTGTGTGTGTGTGTCACATGAGTGTTACTGTGGATATGTTGAAGTATGTGGCACCCTTGAAATGACAGGTAGCCTATTGTTTAAGTACACAGGGGGATCAGGTCAGACCCGAAACGCTGCTGTCACTGAGCACAGGAGCCTATGAAGGGCACACTACAGCTATCCTCAGTTAACTGTGTCCTTCCTGCCGCAACACACATGTACACATGGGACTCCTCATGATGAGGTCTTTCTAACAATCAATTCACAGGGAGGTAATGATTTCCTGCTCAATTCACGAACGACCTCCAAGAGTTCCTGTGATGAGCAGAAACTAGTTCAAAAATGAAAAAGAGACGGATAAAATAATATCTCGCCCTTGGGTCAATGGATGCTAATTTGTTCACATGATAATGCTTCGACTGATAAATCAAAATGTCTTCCTGCCGGATGCGATGGGTTAAATGCTTTTCTCTATGCCGCAGGAATATCCTTCTGAATCAATAGTGGGACGTGATTAAATATATAATAAAATGGCATGGAGTAATACAAGGTGGATGGCATTGGCGTTGAAGGGAGGGTCAAAAAAGAGGCATTCGAGTTAACCATGTTATGCCTGACCTATGAAATAATAGTCATTGAAAACTATATATATATATATATATATATATACCCTTTTTTTTAATGGAACAGCTATATAAACTTCAGATTAAATATAACAGAAAATGTTTTAGAAAGTGTTTTTTTTATATTTTTTATTTTTATTATCTTGGCCCTTACAGCAATGCAATAAGATTCCAGTGATGAGCAATTTGTCTGTACACACCAGACGCAAAAAAAAATGAATTGCTTGCACACATCACGCAGAGCGAGAACAAGAGCACGCCCAGCAATGAGCTTCGTTCGGGTTACGGAATATGGGTTACAGCACTGCCATTTTGTTTTTAGACCACAAAATCACCAATGTCACTAAATAAGTGTGTTTTTGATTGTGAGGGAAAGATAACCTTGTTCAGCTTCTCAAATAACCCAGCGTTAAGCGAACAGGTCAGCAAAGCTGTATCAAATGTGTGTGTTTTGTTGGCAATTGGCACGCAATTGTATATAATGTCAACAACATGAACGTATTGTGAATCAAAAATGATCCATGATGTATTGCGTGTGTGTGTGTGTGCCATAGGTGCGCCTTTGCTCATGACTCTTTAGCTCCGCCCACTACACGCATCCATGAGTTTGGATATTTTCAGAAATAATCGGTACAGTGTATCTGTCTTTCATAAATATGATAAAACTTAAGACTTTTCGGAGATACGAAGGATCAACACTACTCTATAGATACTCAAGTTTAACATGAGATTGGCTGTGTGTATAATGTACCCTTTAATACAAATCATGAAAGATTTCACAGCAAAAAGACACTGGAATGGCTTGTGGAAAGAAAAATCACAACCCATTTTACTTGACATCAATCAGAGTGAAACACAAAACTCAATAAAAAAACCCAGAAGGACGCGATTTTATCCATCATATTTTGATCAGATCGGGCTCTAAAACATAGGCTATAAAATATCTGTTAGGCTTTTGGTTAACATTAACCATTAACTGTACCTGAGCGACCTACAGAGAAAAGTCACTTTAGAAGTGGAACAAAACAACAGAAAATGCATTAAGATTACATTAAATGTGTCTAATTTTCCTCCACGTTGACTTCAAAAGGACAGGTTAGCGATGTTAGATCCCCACAACACCCATGATGCTGTTGTTGGAATGAATTCAAAGCTTCCAGGCAGAGAGCGGTAACCAGCTGGTCAATATCCCCGTCCCCTTCATGCCTCAATGTGGCTGTTACTGATGCTGCAGCTAAAAAGGTGTCGTCGATCCATCTTCAAGTCGATTGTTAGATCTTGCTAACAAGCACGTCAATCACTCATTACAGCCGAGACTCCAAAGTCAAGTCTTGACATACCCAAAGAGCAAGTCATGTCTTACACTGCTAAAGCCAGACATACGTCTAACTCTCCAAGGCCCTTCAACTTCAATTCAAGTCTTTTGTAATGAAACATCCAACACAGCCACACTACGAAGCAGAACCTTTGCATGGCGTTGTATGTTTCTGTGAAACTCAAGAGGGAATAACTTCCCTGAATGCCCTACAGGGCCATAAATACATCCGTGCCGGAAAGATGACCTTCCTCTTGCCATGATAGAATTGATGTGCTCAGCCGCTGCAAACCAGAGCACTTTCAAGGACCCGTCCTTGCGCCCTAAAGCTGACCTTTAGAAGCCAGACTGCCTTTCCGTCCCTTTGCTGTCACTGAATACAGGGCAGTGATTTCTGGGTATTGATTCAGGTCACATGATCCAGAGATCAATACGCACCATACATCACCCCACACGGTGTTCTGAGATGCTAAAGGCAACCAAGGATGAGTTAGTTGCCTAGCATGGGTCTAAGGAAACAGAGAAAAGCTAATTACACAGATCTCTCAGTAGCCTGACGTGGTCATACTCAATTCTATTCTGAATATGAGTCTGATACTGCTTCATTAGGCTGTGATTATGGGGCGTGTTTCAACTGAACCAGGAAAGACCTTAATTGGGTAGATCTACAACCAATCAGAGCAACGAAGCGACGCATAATGTTAGTTGTCAAATGTCAACAGAACTCAACTGCACTGTGTTGCCAAGTCTCCATTTTTTCCCGAGGGTTGTTTTCCATGTCCGCGGGTTGAAGTGACCTCTATTATAAGAATTTTAGAAGGCAACCTTGCCAAAATAACACACATTATACCCCTCAAACACAATTTTTTTTTTATTTATATATATAGAATAAAAAAGCTAAACAAAAGCACAAACAAACAAACAATGTCAGAGTCCGTCTCCAAAGCTATAGCCAACAAATAAGCATGGCTGCCACTGGAGGAACATCACATTTGTCAAGGCTGGAGACCCTTGGTGCTACCATCAGCCACTTTGAAGCAGGTGCTCTTTATAGAGCTTAGAGTTCCCTGGGAGGACCACATAGAGGAGGCAAATGAATGGAAGCGGTCAAGGTATCAGGAGCTGGTGGAGGAGTGCAGAAGGGTGGGCTGGAAGGCACACTGTGGGCCCATCAAAGTTGGGTGTAGGGGCTTTGCTGGTCTGTCACTGTGTAATGTATGCACACTGCTTGGCATTACTCGGGCTACGAAGAGAAAAGCCATTAAGTCCGCTATGAAGGCTTCAAAAAGGGCCTCCAGGTGACTGTGGCTCAAGAGAAGCGATCCCTGGGCTAGTGCTGCTGGGGCGTAGGTCAGGATCTGATCAACCCTGGCTGGGTCACCTGAGCGAGGACATGTGCTGTTAAAAGACCCGAAACGGCCAATGACCCCAGGAACATCACTGAAGATTTGCCCCAGCTTATTCTAGAACGTATCTTTGACATATATATATATATATATATACACACAGATTGTATTACAGATAGGGTTGGGTATCATTCCATGCCCTAGTTTTTTTCAATTTCTAAACGGCCCCTGAACTGATACTTTTTTTTTTAAAAGAGCCACAAAACAACGGTGAATGACATTAAATAACGGCATTTATTGATTTTTCTTTAAATTAAACAACGTATTAACATTTTATAGTATACTTAAATATATAAATAGATAAAAAACACATTTTACTTAAATTTACAGTAAAAGCTAAAGCCACCTGACCCAACTACAATAGGCCAAATTTATCTATAAATAACAGCCCCCCTAATAATAGTGATATTACAGCACTAATAACAGAAAAATAATCTGTAGTCTTGGTCTGCTACAGATCAGCTTCAGTTCAACATTATTTTGCATTAATATGACTCTGGCTTAGAATGTATTGTTTCTATGGCAACACTTCGTGCTTCTCACATCACGACACACAGCAGCCGCAATAGCGCTTTATGACAGATCAGGGCTCAGCTGTATCGTTTATTTAGTATTTTTCTTTTTTATTTAAAATATCCATAAACTATGTCATGAGCTATCTGATATTTTGATTTTCAAACATGTGAAAGTTATTTTTCATAATGATATAAGTTGATCTATAATGCGAGATGGGCGCCGTCATGTTAGTTTGCGCCTCAGAGAATCAGATCTGTCGGATTTACATCAAATTCATCCTCTTCTCACAAAATACATGAGAGTAAGTGACCGGTGAACTCGGAGAAGAATAGAGTAAACTATAGAGTAATAACAAACAAATAACGGCAAAATAATCTTACCAAAGAACGCAAAAATGCTTTGGCAAGGCAAGTTTATTTGTATAGCACATTTCATAACCAATGGCAAATCAAAGTGCTTTACATATAAATTAATTAAAATAGCGATAACATATGCATGAGAAATAAATAAACAATAATAGATCTCATTTACCCACTAGAGACAGAAGAACACACACTTGCAGAAGAACACACAATAACCCAACACTCGCCTTTCTTGTGACATGCGAGACAGACAACAATTCTGTCCTTTCTTGACAGCTTCTCCCGTCCCGTAGCCGTCCAGACCCCACCTGTGAGGCGATAATGAGCCCTGCTCTGCATCACTCAGCACGAGACGTTGCCTTTCATACGTTCTGCCTAAACATACACCACACCAGCCATTCATTACCGCCAGCAAAAGAGAGGGAATCTGTCGGATAAGCTGCACATTATAAGACAGACAGCTATACTCAGTAATTCCTTTAGAGTAGCTGTAAGCCTGCCGTTATCAGTCAGCGCGTTCGTTTTAATTGTGTCTGCTTTAAACACATTAGCCTGGTGCCCTAATGCGAACCCCGTCATGGCGTAACATTACAGTGAACCGCACTGCTAGCAGCTAATTGATGTCACTCTAATTAAATAGCACAAAAGGAGGCACTTTATTTCCACAATTCTCAACTTGCGATGTGGTGTAAACAAACAGAATCAAACTATGAATAATATCAGGCCAGATGGGAGAGAAACTGCTCTGCAATATTTCTGTCCTGGAGCTAAAGTGCTGTAGAGGTCAGAATGAGGTGAGTAACAAAAGATGAAATGCAAAAAAAAGATTGCTTCCCCTGCCCACTGAGGTGCAGACGCTGCGTTTTACATGGGCATACGTTTTCTTTCTAAAGTGTAGCGGCTCGCACTGTGCTATGAATAAGTCATGGAGGTAGTGGGAAGGAAAGGTAAACACTCGAGGAGCGGAGGGCTCAGTGACCACTTCCTAGATGCTTCGGCTGTGTTTGCCTGGGTCAAACGCTCCTAAATAGCCAAGTACACACAGACCCAAGGACAGCAATCAGGCAGAGGAGCTGCAGTGCTAAACTGACCTCGGCAGGCAAACACCGACTGTGATGCTCAGCGCCAATGGGAAATGTTATCCACTTAAAAACCACGGTAAAAACCGCTCTATACCCAAAAGAGAAGCACTTGCTGTGACAACAACAACATGCTCATTACAAATAACTTCAGCTAGAGCCAGCAGTGCTCTTTACACAACATGTCTTCTGATTGTCTACTCTTTTAGTAGGACCACAAACCTTGCAGTACAAGAAAAAATAGCGAAAAAAATGACATCCCTGTTTATTTATTAGCAAATGTCCATTGGATGACACAAAATATTGTACTGTATTATGCATGCCCAGCCACTAGTTGGCGATGTCACTTTGTCAAGAAACACTCGGCGAACACGTAATACGTATGTATGAAACTGTAATATGCTTGCACATGATGTCACCATTTTCACAAATTCACGTGTTTGTTGTTAACATGAAGACTGAAGTCTCCAAACCAGTGTTTTCATGTAAATGAGGGCCAAAACACAAAGATTTCCATTTCAGTGTTGTGTAAACATACCCTTATATATTTCCCCCTTAACTACTAAATACCTTAGTCAATCAGCAAAAAAAAAAAACAACAACATACAGAGGCACCAACCACATTGCACCAATTTTGTTTGCTGTTGAAAATCTTTATTTACTTGCATGAGCTAATATTGGTCAACTACATTTTCTATATTTAAGATTGTGTGAGTGGAGCTTAGTCATTTTGGCGGTTGTCACTGTGCTATGATTGAATTTAAATGTGTTTTTATGTTGTGGGTGGTTGCTTATTGGAAAAAAAGTCCAAAGAGAGCATCTCGATATGGCATCCCATTTTCTGACCAATTTTATCTTCTAGCAGGCCTGAGATTTGAAGCTGGAGAAGTTGTGCAGTTTTTTAACCTTACGCATAAGCCACCATATCATCATTTGCATGCCAACCATGGCTTGTTCTTAGAATAACATCCAGATCTCATTGCGATAAGCCTGAGCATTTCTCAAGAAAAGGAAAAAGGCAAACCTAAAGTTGCACGATTCAATTCAAGTACTGGACGTGGACATGTGTCGGGACTGTGTAGCATCCCGCAGAGCTCGGCTTCTGCATTCAGATGGAATTTAGTGGCGCTGTGGGCTGTTCTTTGCTGAGGCAGCACACTCCCTTTCCTCCCTCATTCCCAGCCCTCTGCACCACGACACCAGGGATTTAATTGCCTCATTAGCACAGAGCCTGGTGAAGAGCTGAATCCACCACATTGCTCAATGTCAAAAGAGCATCCAAGAGGAAAGGTTAACCAACTAAGAGATCACATGCCCTTTCACATCACAGTGTGTTGGTTTTGCATAATCAAGGCAAGCAGATCCTAAGAGCAAACAAAGACCAGAGCAACTAGGAGTCAACAGATGTATGGTCTCCCAAGGAGCTGAAAATAATAAAATTGGCACTGGTGTTCCATATGTTGCAATATATCAAAAGTCAGAGTCAATAAGACTGTTTACTGAAGCTATAAAACATTGTTTAAGGTCTGCTGCATTCCTCGCTTGGGTTTTAATTATTCTGAAAGCTTCATTTTGCAAACGCAGCCATTTTTTCCACACCAGGTCTCTTTGGACCAAGGCTAACAAATCATGCCAACTCAGAGTACTCTACATTCTTTGTCTGTACGGAAATGTAAGATTATGAGATTAAATGGGACTTAATTTTAGTGTACCTGCAACTAGTCCTGAAATGTAATTTCTTGCCAGTGGTGAACAAAGTGTAAGCTATGAAAAATTAGATGTGCATGTCCAAAAATACAGCTGCTTCCAAGGCAGCAAAAGAACAGTGTCACAATTGTAAGCGTTTGAGGTTGAAGGCTTTGGTTCTTTGTACATGAAATCCCACATCAGATCCGTTTTGCTGTTGTCATGAAGACACATGAGACACTGTCATTTGAGCACAAATATCAACTCAATGAAACCCAATCTTTCTTCAGTGTAAATGTGGCTATAAAAGAAATGCAAAAGCATGCAAATAAATTCTAGAAAGAAGACCTATCTCAATTCAGTATGCATATATTACTTCACTACGGTGGGTTACATTTAGAGTGTCAAGCATTCTTTCAGGTCAACGCAAGATTTTCAAAATGTCTCAAACTTTTATAAAGTTTACCTGGAATCTGTATGTTAGGGTCATATCAAAGTCAATGAATTGCAAAAGCTTTTTACTTTTTTAAGCTTTTTCAAAAGCTCTAAATTAGGCAAATCCTTAATTATTTTAATCACATATCACTAGGTCAGCAAATTAGAAATAAGTGAACAAATACTGTAGATAAAGTCAGCGTTGTTCCACTTTTGAGTAGCTGAAAAATAACATAATTTCTCTTTAGAAAACAACTTTTCAATTGCACTCCAAAGCATTGAGTGACTTTTCACAGTTTTAGTTACAACACAGAACTAAAAGACTCCCCACACAATGACACTCTTGTGCTCCACTGTGGTAGAAAGGCATTTATTAATATGTTTCTCACCAGATTTTTGTATCTGGAGTAACAGAAAGAATGCAAAGAGAGAATTCCTCAACTCACTCTGAGCCACTCTGAATCTAACTTCCCTTATTCTGGCCAAAACTTCACTCTGTCTTTGATATTTTTCTGAGACAGCAATTGTTTTTTTATGTAGAGCATTTGCTTAAATGTAGCTTATTTCCTGACCAGTAATTTGTGATTAAGACAATTAAAAGCTCAGTGTTTAGTAGGGCTGTCCTCGACTAAGGATTTAGACAATCGAATCAGAATTGTCGAATCTCTCTATGGTCAACCGATAGTCGAAACATCTGTGTGTGTGAATGGGTTGGTAGGGGCATGACACTGTCAGCAGAAGGGTAAAACTATTTTTATTTTCCTTTACACACTGCACACAGCAACAACTTTTAATAAAGCGACCAAAACTGCCAGCCAACCGACAGATGAACTGACAATGGCTTTCTTATTTAGGTTTAAATAGCCTAAAAGGTAATGTGGATAAACATTACTAAAACCGTTTTCTCATAACTTGTTTAAGCCGCGATTGAAATACAGAACATCACACAAAATATATAAAAGAAAATTTTAATAAATAAACCTAAAAAAAATACCTGCCTAGAGAGAAAAAGAACACTTTGAGTGCATTTGAGCAGGTGAAGAACGCGAAGCTCAGCCCCGCGCCTCAGGATCTCACTCACACCGCCACCTGACGCGCACATTATATACCCGCAAGCTCAATTTTGAACTGACTGACAAATGAGCTGCACGAAAGCGCTCTGTGGTGCGGCAGGATTTTAAACAACTACCTGAGTGGCCGCGGACAGGCGCTGAATGCTGCCGCCGGTGTGTGTACACTCATTGAACGTGTTCTAATTTTAAAGGCGCGGTGCGAAGCTCGGCGCCCTTAAAGGGGTCGCACACCAATGCTCAGCGCCACGACACGTCTTTAAAATATTGAGCACCCCCATATTGCCAAAATGGTATGATCCTCGTTTCATAACACCTGCAAAGATTTGACCGTGAGATCGGTGGTCGAATCAGGCTCTGCATATCAATGCATCGAATCTTCAACTATTCGGGGTCACCCCTAGTTTAGTTATTTTAGGCTTCACTTTCGAAAAGGATGTTAATTCAAGTGTGATATTAGTATACTTCTTTTAAACTAAAAATAAGAAGGTATACTCCCAGTGTACTTTTTAAATTTTCAGAAATATACATAAAACTGCACTTAAGTGTTCTTGACATATTCTGACAGGAAAGTCTAAATATATATAGCCTATACTTGTTCTTACAAGTATAAATTATTCAAAGTATACTTGGCTTGTCATTTTTTTTAAAAATGTATTTATTTATTTTGTACACATAGTTTTACACACCGTCCTATGAAAACATTGTTTGAAAATATATATATATTAGAATATTGATAGAAAAACGATATGTTCCTAATTCTGCATGTCTGAATTTTAGTGTAGACTGGCCCACTGGTAGTGTACATAGGAACTGACTTAAATGGATAGTTCACCCAAACATGTAAATTAGTCCATGATTTACTCACCCTCAAGCCACCCTAGGTGTATATGACCTTCTTTTAGAGGGTTAAAATAGAGTAAAAATATCTTAAATATCCAGTGTGTGTGTGTGTTTAAAATGATATGACATTACTCTGTGTGTTCGCTCAGCGGCTGTTGTGACACTTGGTGCACTGCAGTGAGAGTAAACCGAGGGTAACACAGATATGACGAAATTGACAGGCGACTCCCCACACGTCCCTGTCCTTAGTTAAAATAGCAATTTTCTCACAATTTACAAATAGTTGGAAACATTTGGGATATTGTAAGAACTCAACTGAACAAAATATATAAAACTGGCCTGGTGCTTTTTGGATATTTTACTGCAAAAATACTACATAGTGCACCTTTAAATATACTTCTTTTTCATAAGGGTTGGCCCATTTGCACAGGAGTCCTGATATAACATTTTAGCTAAACAAATCTGGATCTGGGAAAAGTTTCAGCAAAAATGCAGTTATTTATGTGTAGTCTAGGCAAGACTAGAGCTTTAGACAGTGTAAGGAAATGTTTGCAAAGAGTGACTAATGACTGAACAGGAGAGGTTGTGTGGAAAACCTTTATAAGGAGATGATCACGCACCATCATTTAGAATAATCCAGATTCATCTACATTAAAAGAAGGCCAAGGACATATTCAGCATGCATACACACCTGTTCGGAGGGAATATGTTCTGCTCACATAAACACACTTATGTGCAATTAATAGTGAATGAGACCCACTGTGTGCAAATACATTTATGTATTTTTAGAATCTCTGACTCACAATTCTGCTCTGCTTATATTCCATCCGTTCTAAGCATTGCTCCCTCTGAAACTGTACCATTTTCTAGTTTGATGGAGACAGCTATCCTACATGAAAATCATAAATAATCAGCTGTAAAGAGACGCAAGGGAGGCCAAAATGACTAAGCAATTAAGCATGTACAGAGAAATATGGCTGCAGGCTGGGATTCAGGAAGAAGGCGGCTTTAATGTTTGATCCCTGAGGTGCGGTAAGCTTGTTATGCCATACGCAGACCTAGTCTCAAGGTCTCAATGTGGGAGTGTGCATGTTTCAACCAAACAGAGTAACAACCAAAGGCTTTGGTTACATCTCTTAGTAAGTCTTCTGTGTTTTAGAAGCTAACAGCGGAGGCCTCCCGATATCACCTCCCGTGTAATGTACAGAAGTGCTTTCGGCTATATGATGCTTCTCTTGCACCTGGTATGCAAGGACACGGAAGATATATTAAACTGTAAAGATACACATCTGCATGAGCGGGGTAGCGGAAGGTCTCCATTTCATCAACAAGTCAAGTCTAACGACTCGTAAAAAAAAATGAGGGTGGGTACGCCATCTGTTCTGAAACCGTTTCCGAAGAATAAAAAGGGAAGGTGAGAGCTTTTTACAGCAGAGAAGTGCACAAAACCGTTTTTTTTTTTTCAAGCTGAAAGCTCCTGGACAAGGGGCTTAATCTAGAGTGCAAACAGTGAGTGTGTGCAGCGGCTGGCCAGTTAAAAGGTTGAGGCACTTAGTTAAACGGCCGCACTGGAGTCGGTGTAATCAGGCGCATTAGGGAGTTAATTGCAGACAGGCTTGCGATTGATCAGGGATACTCCTTTATGCAATGTTTTTACTCTAGTATGAAGAACGAAATGTCTGACACTGAGGCCTGATAATTA
The DNA here is from genome assembly GCF_024679245.1 of Pseudorasbora parva. Taxonomy (NCBI): domain Eukaryota; kingdom Metazoa; phylum Chordata; class Actinopteri; order Cypriniformes; family Gobionidae; genus Pseudorasbora; species Pseudorasbora parva. The sequence goes on along the minus strand of NC_090187.1, from coordinate 4,542,791 downwards.
AGTCATTCATCACCCATGCCTATTAATTTCCTAGTACAAGTACCATTTAGGAGCTCTCCAGGTTCTCCAAATAATATCCGTTTGACTGAAAAGAACAAAAAGTGACCATCCGTCAAAATATGAGACAATTTTTATATTATATATATATATATATATATATATATATATATATATATATATATATATATATATATATATATATATATATATATATATATATATATATATATATATATATAATATTTTTAAATATATACAGGTTTTATTAAAAAAACTCACATGAAAAAAAAAACATTAATTGACTACAACATAATCAGTTATTAATATTTACTTGGTTCGCTTGGGCCTTGCCGAAAATGTCATTGTTAACAATTAACTGTGTAAGCATATTGCGAAGCACAAATTCGCAATATGCTTACACAATCTTTGACACTTTTTCAATAGTATTTGAATAAAGGGTGATGTCTATTTTTCTAGTACGGACATCACTTTTGTCCACTCAACACGATCACACATAAATGCGTATATAAATAGTACGAGTGTGCAATGTCGTGGAATGTATACGCCAAAACTCATTTTGGCGTGCATATGATACGCTGTTTTTCGCGTGCATATGATACGCACTTTATGGCGTATATATGACACGCTCTTGGGTAGGTTTAGGGTAGTGGGGTGTATATATGACACGCGCTTGGGTAGGTTTAGGGTAGTGGGGCGTATATATGACACGCGCTTGGGTAGATTTAGGGTGGGGGGGTGGGGGGTTCGTATGTATAATATGCCATAAAATGCGTATCAAATGCACGTGAAAAACAGCGTGCCATAGACACGCCAAAATGAGTTTTGGGGTATACATTCCACGACATTGCACACTCGTACTATTTATACGCATTTTTGTGAGAATACCCTGGTCCACTACTGCATTTGGTTTATGGACAACATTTTATATTGTAATTTGAGTACTCTTATATCAGTAAAAAATAAAAAGGGTTTAGATTATGATACATGTGGTTATGGCTATGCCTGGATAAACTCAACCATGAATTAAATTAAAGTCATCTTCAAATCAAGATATTTCATCTCATTAAATTATTTCCTGTTTGGAACTTGATGGACTCAATGCAAAAGATCATATTCATAAAAATCAATAAGTCTCATATTAAAACAAAGATTCAAAATAGTAGAGTTTGATCAATAAGCCCAACAGTTGGGACTCATATCAGTAAATAATAAAGTACCTGTATAAAAGAAGCACTTTTTAATACATTTATTGATATGAATAAAAATCAATGTGCATGAATTTAATTATCAAACTCAGGAAGTATGTACTATAAGTGAAACACTTGTTATTATATGACATTAATGTCTGTCTCATTTATATACTCAAAATTCATAAAGGTCCATTAAGGGAACTGTGAATACATAACAGTCATCGTCTTGGAAGCACCAACATCAAGGAGAACACATTATTATAAAATCCCCAGTCCTGGCCTGCATCTCATCAATCAGTTCAATAACCGATCAATGCTTGTGCACATCTCTTCCACTAATTAATGACCTTTCAGAGGTAAAACAAAGTATTCGCCAACAACAAATGAGTCATTCCAGGAAACGGATTCCTTTTCCATTTTGCAATACGAGTTTTGAAGTAGCCTACATTTTCTGTGAGAATGCTTTTGAGTGCAAATGTTTTTGCAATGTTTAAAGGGATAGTTCACCCCCCCAAAAAAATGAGGGCATTAATTAATCTTCAGGCCAGCCCCTGCATCAAGATCACACACATGCGACATTGTTGGACACGTGAACAGCGTCGGCCAATTGTGAGCCGGCATTCTGACGCTGAGTTTTTTGCGTACTAAAAGTATTTTTGTTGCTTCCAACTAATGCTTCCTAACATTAAGGCTAACTACTGGAGTCACATGGACTATTTTAACGATGTCTTTACTACCTTTCTGGACCCTGAAAGTGTTAATTAAATGGCTGTCTATCAGGGGTCAGAAAGCGCTCAGATTTCATCAAAAATATATTTGTGTTCTAAAGATGAACGAAGGTCTTTAGGTTTGGAACGACAAAAGGGTGAGTAATTAATGACAGATTTTTTTTTTTTTTTTTTGGTGAACTAACCCTAAACTGTCTCTTTGATATGATAATAATCCATTATGTCACTTAACAGGACAGTTCATACATGGTTTTAAGCATTTTATTAGCAAATCTGTATGACTGGCTATAAATGAAACAAAACAAAACATGCACATACAGTACTCTTAATAATTAGCAAATAAAACCCTCTCATCACATTAGATAACAGAATAAATTCATAATTTTGAATGTTTTTGGCATGTAATGGATAAAGTGTTTCCTTCAACAAGTCATGACTGAATATTCTGTCGACCAGAGCAATCATGTGGAACAGCAGATAGAAACAAGGGTGGTCAAGGATGAGCAAAAGTTGGGCAGAGGAGATTTCAGCTAGAACGATGGAAATGAAGTGAGACCCTGGAGCAAGCCAGTACAAAAAAGCAAATGGAGTGGCCTGCTAGCAGAGCTAATAGACTGTTTCAAATTGAAAGGAACAGCAGGTGTCTAAATAGAGCGACGTGGAACATTTCCCCTCACATTCCATCTTCAGCCTTTCCCAGAACCAAGAGAAAAGAATACCAGCAACAAAGAGTCTAAAGGCGACGGGCTCTGCATGGAGAAACATGCGTCTGCAGTGGAGAAGATATTTATCTATCTATAATCAATTCAATTCAATTACAGCTGCCTGTCAAACCAATGGAAACAAAGCAGGAGTCTCATGCTAATGAATTCCTGGTGGGAGACAGAAGATGCTTTCCTGCCTGAGGATGAAACATCCCTTCCTGCTGTAACAGAATATCTTGCTTTGAGGCATTCTGTGCTTCGGCAATCAAAACATTAAACAATCAAAACATTAGCAGCCTCTTCTGATTTCCCTGTAAGCAGACAGCTCTCGGGTAGCAATTATCGTTTTTTTTTGTGTGTGTGTGTGTTTTGTTTTGGCTGGATGTACAAAAACTTGTGGCAATGCTACATAAAAAATAAATAAAAAAACCTTTGGAAGATATTGCATCATTGCAACAGACACCACTGCAGGTGCATGCAACCTTATCAGAAAATAAAAACAAAAGCACAGTGGAAAGCAGCAGATACAACAAAGAGAAATGCCAAACGGGGCAAGTAAATTAGTACAGAACATCAGTGCAAAAACACATTATGCCTACGAATGCAAAACAACCGCTGCATGAAATCAGATCAGAGTAGAAAATAAAAGAAAAGCTAGTAACCACACACCTCGGAAATGCCACCATCCATCTGTATTTTAAAAGAGTAGTTCACCCATGAAACTTCATTTTGAAATCAAATTAAGTCAGTTAGTCACCAGAAACAAAAAACTTGGCAATGCATAGTCGTCATGTTTAAATGTTCATAGGCACAAATGACCATATTTACTTTGTTAGTGGATATCACTGGTCTTGTTGAAAAAACAGTAAAAAACATATATTTATATATATATATATATATATATATATATATATATATATATATATATATATATATATATATATATATATATATAGCATTTCTTTGCAACAGTCTTGTATATATTATTATTAATAATAATATATTATTATTAACTCATGTTGCATTCCAAGTCTTCATACGATATCTTCATGTAGTTGATCTTAATGTTTTAATCGTTGAAATGATGATTGTGCTCCACACATGCACTCGTTCATATTTCACATTATTCAAATGATACAGACGACAACATGATGACGCGATCGGTCTCGAGACACACGAGAGCCAATGGCATTTTACAATCAAAGCTGACGTAATGACGCAGTTGGTCACGTGACATACAACAGCCAATGCTGTCAAAGCTGACGTTACGCTTCTTCCGGCGGCAATATTTGAAATGTATTAATATTCACCGGATGGACTCGATGTAACTGATCGCTTTTGGGGGGTTTTCTTCACAGAAATCAATAGTTTGGCCTCGAAACACTTGGAATATTTGTAGTTTCTGACGAATATAAGGTGTTGGAACAGGGAATCCGTGTGTGGATCACAGATGCTGTCTGTCATTGACTTACATAGGCATTACTTCCGTGAACCCATCACGGAATTTTCGGCGATTCTGTAAAAGTACTAGGGGTGTAACGATTCGTTTTAACAACGATTCGATTCGGTTGAAATAAAACTTTCACACTGATTTAAATTTTTGGCTAAAATGTTACTGAATTGATTTCAAGTCAATGAATCGTTTCGGATCATATCGTTCTAAATGAACCAATATCGTCCCTAAATCATATCAACAACCTCAAATCGTGATATGAATCGAATCGTTGTTAAACGAATCGTTACACCCCTAAAAACTACCACAGATTTTTGAGTTAAGGGTCCGTGTTGATTTCACGGAAATCTGTGAGATCAGGTTGCTCTGAAGACGTCAGGTTCAGTGTCTTGCTCAAGAGTCTCACCTCAGTCGTGGTATTGAGGCTGGATCCTGAGACGCAAACCCGCAACCTTCAGATTACAAGTCCGACTTTCTAACCATCAGGTCATGACTGCCCCAGCGACTATCAGTGGGGTGTTTTTTGTCATAATTGGAGATTGACATTCATTTAAATTGTATGGAAAAGTGTGTCCGGGACACTCTACAAGCTATATTTGAGCTCGGCGGTGGACAGACAGAAAGTGCAAAAGATACAGAGTTCATTTTAAGACTGAAAATCATTCAGCCATTTCTCAATCATTGAGAAGTTGTGGTACGACTATAATTTCTTTGATAGTATGTGAACTGGTTACAACACAAGGGAGCATTTGCCATCACAGCTCAAGTCTCTAGCTTCATTACCAGACAAATCCATTTCTCTTCTCCAACAAAACCGTCTCGGCGGATCAACAAATCTGTACCTCTCAGAATAGAGCGGGTTATCTCCAGGGTATTCTTTCCTGAGCAAACACTTACTTTTATATCTATGATCCTCATGTACACTCTTCAAAATTTGATAAGATAGGATTTTCTTTTTTTTTTTTGCTATCTTTTTTTGGTAATCGGTTTATTTATTTATTTTTGTCTCTCTAAATAGACAGATCACTGCTCCTCGCTGAAAATGGAAATGTATACCTGCTTCTCTCCCTAAAAAAAGTCTATAGATCAAAAGCTGCTCGAGCTCAGAATAGACAAGCACGCCAGCCTCATCCGTGCCTGCATGGTTTCACTGTGGTACTGCTTCCTTTCTCGAGAGGAAGCAAGCAAAGCCTCTGGCGTAGTTGGAGAGTGTTCAGTCAGTATACATCCATGATGAAATCACTCCTATCAACATGATGCAAAAGCTGAGACACTGTTCTCATTCTGTGCTCTTTCTGGGTGTTTTAAGAAAGCAAATACAAGTTGTGTTGTGCATCACCACACAGGATGAAAAAGACACATCTTTCGCAAAAGGGGGGATTCGCTAAGGAATAACTGTATGATAGCAGTGTTTATTTACATTAAACTGTACTCGATAGCGTGACTGCGAGTGAGATATTGTGGCATTTTACTTTTACCTTTTATCGTTTTACCCAATAAATGAAGAAATCATGTTTATAGATGCAGTTATTAACGTTATTTATCTCCTAACGAGGCCAAAGCCAGAATCAAAAATGGCAATTCTTATTTTTTTATGGAACACTGCAGTGTGTATTGTAAAAGATGTATATGTGCAGTTGACACCATTCATGTGTATCATTCAAGAATATCTGACGAGGACGAGGCAACCTGTCATTCACGGGAGATCCACCAATAGCAAACCACAACCATCCAATCAATTCCCCATGGACACAATCAAGTCCCGCCCTGCATTTTTCTTGTTCGAGAAAGCGTTTAACTTTAAAATATACGTCACAGAAGGAAAGGCTGTTGCTATTCCAATCCAATGGGAGCCATCAGTTTGAAGGACAGTGCAAACGACTTAGGGAATAGGGAAACATCATACATCACTTCACATGGAGTGGAGAGGGAAATTTACCAGTCATTGCACAGCATTCCAACACTTGAGTTAAAAAAGGCAATGAAAAAGAGATGAGGATTGAGCATTGTTATTATTAATATGAATATCATTATGCCTTATATGTGCAGTTCATTCACGGGTATAAAGTGCATATAACACAATAATTTGCACCAAAAACCACAAGACCAGTATTATATATTTTGTTCAGTTGAGTTCTTACAATATCCCAAATGTTTTCAACGAATTGTATTTTGTAAGAAAATTGCAATTTTAACCAAGGACCCGTGACTGAGGGAGTCGCCTGTCAATTTCGTCATATCTGAGTTACCCTCGGTTTTCGGTTTTATTCTGCAGAAACGCTTTACTATTAGCAGTGTGAACAAGTGTCACAGCAGCCGCTGAGCGAACCCAGTACATGTCACAACATCATTTTAAACACACTTAAATGTGTCTAATATGATAAACAGAGCAGCGTTACCTCATACTCATGACCAGAAAAGCGGAAATGGCGCCAGCGACTGTGTCCTGTCCCGTCATAATAAAAGTCTCGCTGCTTGTGAGCCGTGTGTTGCTCAACAGTCGCTCCAGCGGCCTTGATCAGCTGCTCAACACTCGGTCCTGCTCTGCTTCATGCTACTGTAAAATGAATAATCGCATCCATGAACATGATTTCTGCCATTTCCTTGAGTGCTATCCCGATTATTTTTCACCAGCTGTGAAGTGAAGACCACATGTCCCAAGATTCTGAACTCAAACCTGGGCGTCATCAAACTACACCTTTGTTTTGAATAGGCGCCCTCTAGCGGACGGAAAAGTTACATAGTGCAGCTTTAATGCAACTATCAAGATTATGATAAAATAAGATAAAAGACACAGCTAATATAAACAAATTACATTTAATTTTGTGTTAAAGTGCTCCTATATGGCATGTTAAAGGTGTCCTACAACAGGTCTACATGAATAGGTTAAAAAACACTTTCATTTTCTCATAATATTCCATTTGCAGAAGAATCGAGAGTCGTCTTAAATAAGCTTTCCTTTCCAAGAGCTTACTCTGCTCTGATTGGCCAGAAGGCCCAGTCTGTTGTGATTGGTCTAGCTCTTACAGCCCATGTCGGAAGCTAAATAGCCATTATCATGACTGAACTTCAGCTCCAGAGGCTTCCTAATGCTCAGCGATTATACACACGTATAAATAAAGACAGCAACGATAACGTCGATTTTACCGTATAATCTGAGCACAAGTCCCATGATGAAACACTGGAAGAGCTAGTTGTTCAACCCGACCCTCCATCACAAGGACAACTTTCTCAGTGATACTCTGCTCGTTTGGAGGTACATTATGACATGTTGCAAGTGTAATTCGTCACCATCAGCATTAACAACTGCACCCACCATTAACGGGTCAAATTGTTTGCGGACAGACAACGTACAACATAGGCATTATGCAAATGTAATTTCTGGTGACGTAAAACCATATCGCAGTGGGATTCGAAAGAAAAATGACTCGGTTCAGAGACGATTCTTTTGTTTGGGAGACAATTTTTTTGTCATGCTCTTTTAACTTTACAACTGTGCAGAACGTTTACATTCACAGACAGTTATATTACACACTGCATGAAAGGAAATATTGGAAAACCATAATAGGGGCACTTTAAACTTCGGAGCAGACAGTTGTCACTGTTTAGCGTGTTCAACTATAAAAATTTATATGAAAATTTATATTTACATAAATACTCATGGGTATATTATAATACACGTGTATTGGCCTATATTTCCCTCCAAAACTCCACATAAAAAGTGACACAACCGTGCAGTAAATTCTCGCCCTCGATATTCATTGTTTGGTTCATTGGCAGATTTTCTGGCCATATAGTTTATCATTGTGCTAATCTCAGCTCCTCACTGAGGACCGTCATCAAACTGTTTACACTCACTACAAACAACAGTACTTCCAGGAATCAGGAAAAAAGTAATTGCCCTTGCATCGTTGACTTTCATAGTTATTTACTGCATCAAGTAATGCACACAATCCCCTGTTCTTTCTCTTGCAAATAAGCATGGAGGTGGTGATTAGCAAAATCCTGTTGGGCCATGCAATTCTGGAAGCCAAAACCTGCATATCAGAGCTGAGTGAGGGGCGGGGGCTGCTCGAGACCAATGACTTATGTAAGCGAGCCGGGCATTGCTACACCAAGATGCAGCTGGATTGAATTATTGTCAAACCAGACCATTCATGAACATCTGTCAAAGGTTAGCCATAAAGGAAAATAGGCAGTTCCTGTTGAGCGGCTCCAAAGTAATCTGGGAGTAATTTAGCCAAGGGAGTCAAAAGAGTCTGAGATTTATAGGCTAGAGAACGACTCGAACGTGGCCTGGTGTTTACTGTGGGCTCCTTTGATTTTTTTTGTTTTGTTTTTTTCAGTCAAGGAGTGTGCTATAGTTGTTCATTGTTGAAAATATAAAAGTTTTCTTCATAATTAGGGGGTTTATTTTTATATTTAAGACAAATGCAGCTAATATTTACTTAATACTTAATGTCTATAGACACAAGACAGCTGCTGAGGGAAGGATGTGATGAAATGAGTGCATGATGAAACTAATATGATTTTTTTTGGTTTTTTTTGTTTGTTTAGAAAGTAAAGATGCAGAATGTTTCCTGTGATGAGTAGGTTTAGGGACAGGGGCAGTGTAAGGGGATAGAAAATACGGTTTGTACAGTATAAAAACCATTACGTCTGTGGAGAGTCCCCACAAAGATAGGGATCCAGGTGTGTGTGTGTGTGTGTGTGTGTGTGTGTGTGTGTGTGTGTGTGTGTGTGTGTATTTAAGTTATTTAATAAATTTATTTCAAGAAAAAAGAAATCTGACATTTTAACATGTGTGTGTAGATACACACTTGCAGATAATAATGATTTCTGAAGGATCATGTGACTCCGAAGATTCAGCTTTGGTCATATGCAAAAAAAAATGCATCTTAAAAAATCTTAAAATATAGTAAATTAGAAAAGAGTTATTTCAAATAGTAATATTTTTGTTTTTACTTTTTACTCTGTTTTATAAAATAAGTGCAAACATTAAAAAATCTTACAGACCCCAAACTATATATGATATATAGTATACATTTTAAAGTATAGTATTTATAGTATACATATATAGTGCATATATATATATATATATATATATATATATATATATATATATATATATATATATATATATATATAAAATTTAATTTTTTTTTTACATATTTTAACTTAAATTACACATTCTTTAAAAAAATTAAAAGAAACATGAAGCACCTCCCACAGACTGAGTCACAGCATATTTACCAAAAGAAACAGCACCACATGTTCCTCAAGGCCAAACGAGTAATAACACATCTGGAGTCACACTCCTCAAGCTGTTTATCTGCTCGGTGAGAAATTCAGACAGTACGGGGAGAATATTGAATTTCAGTACAGAGTTGAGACAATGTCACCTCAGATGTGCTGCAGCAGGAAACACACACTGTCTTTCAGGAGGAGGTTGTTATACCAGCACTGCACAAGCTAACTAGAAGCTCCGAGTCCATAATGTAGAGGTCTGTCGTATCATCCCATGACAAAAATAATATCACATAGCCGAGACACGGAGGATAAACATTGGTTAGACCTGAAGCACTGTATTTCTGTGAGGCTCTAAATGCAGATAGGCTTGATTTGAATGATATCCTGATGGAAAACCTCAGGAATGTTCATGTCACTGCAGAGCCAGATACCCAAACCAATTCGAGAAAATTGCAATGCTATTTATGTTGCCTAACCAAACATCTGAGCTTCAGTAAACAAGGCAAACAAAAACCCAAATCTCCAGATGAAAAAATTCAGGCACTTGAACACACTCAAATCATTCAGCACATAATAAATTAAAGTCTGCAAAAGTTTTCTCATAAATATTTATTGTAAAAAAATAATAATTAAAAAACGAATAAAAAAAAAAATCCTCTTTCAATGTAATATTCATCATGAACGAATGTTCAGTTTCATCATGTTAAGACGAAAAATGTATTAAAATGCTAAAAACAGTTAAAATGTCAAAACTCTCATCCCTGCGCAGCATTTTCTCGTAAAAGTTTGCAAATGTTTCGCATGCTTATTCATTCTGTGCACATTTCCTGTGATTCAGGGACATGCGCATCGAGATGTCATTTTATAACCTCTGGGTCTGCAGTGTCCTGTCATTTTCAGATATGAGAGATATTGTTACTGCCTGTGGTTATCAGCCAAATATAGCACAGGATGAGAAAATGAGTTACTTTAAAAACACTTTTCTGTGTTAGTGTAACTAATGGCAACCTGATTTTCATAACAGGGTAGGCTGATGACTGCAGCCATTCATTGCATTATGGAAAAGTAAAATATCTAGTGGTCAGGCAACACACACAGCAACAGAATCTGGTTGTCAGTCCTGTATTTGAGTCCATATTATGGTTGTGTTGACACACTGTTCAGTTATTTACAGGAGTGCCAACCGCATTCTATAACCGAGCTCAACCGCATGTTTGTAAAACCCACACTGTGTGAACGGAAACGGACTGGACAACTAGTTGTCTGTCATATCATACAGTGTGAGAGAGCCGCGCTGCACAAACAAGGCTTTCAGGTTGTGGTTTCGCTTTCAGTAACTTACAGTGATGGTGATATGAGCATCTGACTAGCTCACTAGCCTGGTTTTCATTAAAGATTTGCACAACTTTTGCAATATCATGTCAATAAAAAACTATTGTGAAATGACAGCGCTTCCATTAACTGATGTTATGCAAGTAATTTTTCTCTCGCTGTAAGTCATTCCAAAAATCATGGTGATGGTTCACGAGCTCATACTTACAAATAATCAAGTGGAGTAAAGTAGTATGTGTATTTGGCGTGCTGTCCGAGGAGAGGGCTCCGAACTCAGAATTTGGCCCGAACCCAAAATATTCCCCCCGGTAAGTCAAATCAAGTCACATTTATTTATAGCTCATTTCAATCATCATATAGTGTCAATGCGAGCAGTTGAAAATTTAGTGTCCCCAACTGAGCAAGCCAAAAGCCAAAGGCAACGGTGGCAAGGAACCAAAACTCCATCAGGTGGCATAATGGAGAAAAATAAACCTCGGGAGAAACCAGGATCAGTCGGGGTGCCAGTTCTCCTCTCGCCATCATGCCGTCTCAATTAGGCAAATTATTAGATAGGAATATTCAAAAATTTGGAGTCAACACGCCAGAAGACAGGTTTATTAGGAAAGTAACCAGGTGAGAGTGAGGAGATGGGGTGGTGAAGGGATGCTGAAAACTGTCGAGGAACATAGGTGAGTGGGCTACATATATATGCCTCCTCTCATGCTGATTTGAATGTGTTCCTCCTTAACTTTGTTAATAAAACACCATGGGCCCTGTTTTAACAATCTGAGCACATGCACTTAGGCCTATCCGAATCCACTTTTGCTAGTTTAACGTCAGAAAAACGACCAGCGTACACCAGGTGCGTGGAACCAAAAGGGTTGTAGTCTATTAAAGGGGTGATGAATTGAGAAATCAACTTTCCCTTGAGCTTTTGATATATAAAAGGTCATGATAATATAAGATTATCATGGAAGTTTCAGAGCTGAAATCTTCCTTTAAAGAAAAGCTTTTATAGACACCAGGCCCAGCAAACGATCTTGTGCTTGTACGTCATAGCGCTACGAAACCCGCCTCTACAGAACGTGTAATCCAGTAGCCCCGCCCACCGGCTCATGGAGTTGATCGGTTCTTGCTAGCTAGCCAACAACAATAAACATGCAGAGGAAGATTAAGATAGTGCGCTATTCCTGGTTGTGGAAGAACACGGTTGCTGCATAAGCTTCCTTCTTATCCTAATATTAGGAATGAGTGGTTGAACTTTATTTTTAATGAAGTTCCAGCTGACGTGGGGAAGACAGTGGTGTTCACTTCAGGTCACTGCGGGATCGTTTGTAAACTAATCTCTGGTCGATGCTGGATTTGGATCCAACAGGAATGGTGCAGTAAAACGTGTTTTTATATGTAATAGTATTGCATTGTTATAGATTGTTTTGCGATCTGTACGTGTCTAACAGAATATACCTTTAGCACGCTGGACTCAGACATGTATGGGCCAGGGCTCACAATGTTTGGGGCCCAACATATTTATGAATCGCACATACCCCACACTAGCCACTATTTTTATGGAGGTTTGTTATCCAAGCATTTCTCGGAAGAAAAGCCCCTTTTACCTGGGAGCGGCCACGTATGAGGTGTTTCTAGGAGGTAAATGCAAAAAAAAAAAAAGTATTAATTAAACTTATTCATATTTGAAGGATGAGCTCATGGCACGATTGGACTCTTGTCATATCAAAAGTAATAACTTATAAGTTTCATGGACATCGCCATCTGTGATATTACTTTCAGTCACTGTCGATATGGTTACTGGTAAGACAATATGAGCTTGACTCCCATTGTCATTCAGACAGTATTCGGGACATTTCGAGACTCGCGTGGTTGTCAATCGCCGAAACTGAGTGTGTGTGTTGGATGAGCATTAATCATGTGACATAGAGTAAGGTCTTTATCATGGTTCCATTACATTTCTGACATGTAAATTACAATCTGTTATTACTTCCCAGACTTCCCATTTAACGTTTTCCATTCAAGTCAGTCAGGGTTAGACTACTGATTTATCATCCATGTGGTTTGCCATGATTTCTGCACGGTTTAGTCAGTCTGTCCTGTTTTAGCTCATTCCCAGATAGTAGCAGCAGCTCATTTTGCAATAAGACTTTTTAAATATATATTTCTTTCCTCCAGGGTGCTAGACTTAAGTAACGTAAGATCTCCGAAAGCATCAAATCAAATGAAATGGAAATTACCCTATTATGCACCATTGATTCAGTCTATCATTGAGGATATTCTGCAATGAGATGAGCTCTACACGCCAAACCAGCTTAAAAGCTTTTTTTCATTAATGGAGTTGTACATTCTTGAAGAAATGTAGTTATAATGATACTACAAGGCTATTTCATTTAACTAATTTAATGCACAAGCCAATAGGATTTCCTACAAGCACACTCAGTTCTCAATCAATTTCTGTTTCACAACACAGACCAAGTAGATAATCATTAACCAAACAACACATTAAGATGATCTAATAATACATCTGAAAATAATTAAGGCTCAGTCAATGCCCAACGACCAAAAAATAGCATAGGAAAAACAATGGCAAATAAGCACAACCTTTAAAATGCAGTAACCTGATTGATAAATCAATATCTCAGTGCTCAAGGCGAAATCTGAGATATCCCTTTAAATTTGAATGGATAATTATGCTATTTATATATTTTGGATTTAACCATCTTGCAGCAAATGCAAATGTGCAAAGCTGTGTTTTATTGAATTCCTTTGAAATTGTTCAGCACTTTGGTAAACACTGTTTTTTAAGGTGTTTTATGAATACATTTTAATTTGATAAAATAGGATTTGATGAAGGATTTTATTCTTTACATTGAAAAATATTTCCAATGATCTAGATGCATGTGTCAGGGCGCATGTAAAACACTCTCCGTCTCCTCTTGCCATCTTGCCATTACCCTATAATGGGATTATCCCAACTAGCAGCATCCCATAGGTGTGTGGGTTACAGTTTCAGCACTGTAAGCAATGCACACTTCACACTGCAGTGTAGCTATTGAACACGAAGGCTAACTAATTACTATAGGAATAATTTCATATTAAGTAGGCAATTAATTGCAAATTAAGTCATGGACACTAATGTAATGTGTGACCAGGCATTTTATATTCCTATAATACAGATATGGGCTAGTTAGTATGCCCCTTGAATTAGCAAGATTTGATCTTTAAAATTAAAATAACAATAACATGATATTTTTCTGTATAGTTAGTTTGAGTAAACAAGCAAATGCAGTACTGGGTTACATTTAAACAAGGAAGGATTCACGTAAAAAATGAAAGTAGATTTGAACCCAACTATTTATTGAATTGATAATTGCTGGGTCCTCAGGATGTCACATTTTATTGAGTATATTAAATAAAATGATATTACTTGGCCAAAACAATTGTTTGTTATACCTTTTTAAATTTTTGCTCACATATCATTTTGTGTTTCCTGATTGTTTTACTGTACATTAGTACAGTCTATAATCTGCTATATAGGTTCCCATGTCGGACAGTGTGACAACATGCCCTGCCATTGGGTGTGTTAAATCAGCTATCTTTGTTCCTAGCTCAGAAGGAAGCATGTTCTACAGCTTTTTTGTATGTAAGGACACAGAGAAACTGACTTCCAGGACAACGCTGAGAAATTGTATTCTATTCGCATGGTCCTAATAGCACATTGCTGGAAGCTTTGAGGGAAAATGAATGCATGCATTATGCTGATACACAACAATAATGTGGGAAAATGTTGTCTTCAAGCTGATGCTTCTGTCACGGGTGTTTCAGCAGTGTTGACCTTCTCAACACGCCACAGAGAATGCGCGAGGAATTTTAATACAGCGTGTCATACATTTATGGAGCACAATAGCCAGACTCAACACACGCCGCTTTCGTCCTGCATCATATATACGCGCAGAGGACACGAAAGATGGGACAAAGTTTGGCGCAGTGATTATAATAAACGATGGGTCACGCGCACTAAACTCCCGTTACAAACGCGCGTGCCGCCCGAGAATCGGACAATGAACCGCGAGAGAGACGGTGGGGGACTCCGAATGTGACCCGTGGACGCATGCATGCTTTCACACATCCTCCAGCGCACGCAGACACGCGAGACCCCCGTGCACACCGGACACCAGCGGCTCGCGCCACCGGCTCATCACTGGACGTTTAACATGAGGATCTATTTTTGCCATCCGATGTCACAACAAATTAAGAGATCTGGATTGGGCGACGTGCCCTGTCTTTGTTCCGCTCTGCAAGGAACGTTACATTTAGCGCCAAATGTAACTACTAAACCAATGACATTTGTATAAATGTTTGGATGATGCATAATCACCATCAAGCTTATGCTTTAATATTTTCATAAATGCGCATTGTAGGTACACTCTCTCCCAGTATCCTTATGTTTTGGGCTCTCAGACAAAAACATAAAGATGGGACACTGTTTATAATATATATATATATATATATATATATATATATATATATATATATATATATATATATATATATATATATACCTTCAGGTTCGACATAAAAAATTAAAATCGTTTAAAAAATAAGTTGAGCTAAATGGTTTAGACCTTTCATTACTAGCTAGGGTCTTTAAATCTGATTTTTGCACCAGAACATGATTTCCCAAAGAACTAGTTAATAAAAAGTTCTCCACTGAACTTTTGGTTTTGGAATCTTTATTTTCAGTTGTCTGTCTGAAGGGTGTAACTCATCAGATCCCGAAAGGCAAAAACCATCTGGATCTGATTTACTCGACTGGGTGGGGGTCTTGTTATGAACAGTAGCCTACTTCTTACTATTTTGTAAAGCTTATGGTATTCATATTGAAGACTTCATACTGCTTAATCTTATTTGGATATGGATATATGTGAACAATATAATACGAACGATAGGGTAGAACAATTTAAAACATAAGGTTAGATTTCCAAAAAAGAAGAAAAAAAGAAAAGTAAAGAAGCAGAGTGCCATACTCTAAAGGAATGAATAACTCAGTTTACTTACAAAGGAACAAGGAGCGGTATGTTGCAGACATCACGAATCCCGTATGAACTGGAAGTCCTTTTATAATAATGATAATTGAACAAAAAAACAACGCGTCCCGCTTCTTTCGCTGTTCTTCACGCCGTCTCAAGTGTTCAATCACAAAAGCTGTAGTAAAGCAGAAGTACTTGAGGAGAAAAATGGATCAGCTGTCTATTAGGAGACGAACACAAGGACAGCATAGCTGGACATGCTGAAAGACGAATCCATCATCAAGCACTGGGACATCATCTCCACGCTTCCATCGGTTTCACCGTCAGATCATCAAAGTTCCCGTTCGCACTGAGGGAGGACACGCGTCTCAGGTTGCCGTTACGCGGTGTCCTCTGTCTCTCTCTCTCTCTTTCTTTCTCTCTCTCCCTCTCCCTCTCTCTCTCTCCCCCTCTCTCTGAGTCTTTGGCCGATGCAGAAGAATGCACAGCGCGTGGATGCTGAAGGATGGAGACCTCTAGAGTCTGAAGTACACTCGCACTGTCTGGATGGAGAGGGGCAGAGCACATGTGCTCTGATGGAAGCGGATGCAATAAGAGCAGTGTGTTAACAAAAGCGTTACTGCATACACGACACGTCATACTTCATATTTCACAATATGCCATTTGAGAATGTTTTTGCTGTAGCTATTTTCGCAAAATATTTTACAGTTATGTAAAAGATCTTGCAACATCCAAGATGTTTTATTTAGCAAACATATAATTATTTGTATTATGAAAAATCACTGTTAAATGGTTATGCGTATTTAATACAATAAAGGTCATACCACAGATCCTTCTCAAAAAATTAGCATATTGTGATAAAGTTCATTATTTTCCATAATGTAATGATAAAAATTAAACTTTCATGTATTTTAGATTCATTGCACACCAACTGAAATATTTCAGGTCTTTTATTGTTTTAATACTGATGATTTTGGCATACAGCTCATGAAAAGCAAAAATTCCTCAATCTAAAAAAATTAGCATATTTCATCCGACCAATTAAAGAAAAGTGTTTTTAATACAAAAAAAGTCAACCTTCAAATAGTTATGTTCAGTTATGCACTCAATACTTGGTGGGGAATCCTTTAGCAGAAATGACTGCTTCAGTGCGGCGTGGCATGGAGGCGATCAGCCTGTGGCTCTGCTGAGGTGTTATGGAGGCCCAGGATGCTTCGATAGCGGCCTTAAGCTCATCCAGAGTGTTGGGTCTTGCGTCTCTCAACCTTTCTTCACAATTTCCCACAGATTCTCTATGGGGTTCAGGTCAGGAGAGTTGGCAGGCCAATTGAGCACAGTAATACCATGGTCAGTAAACCATTTACCAGTGGTTTTGGCACTGTAAGCAGGTGGCAGGTCGTGCTGAAAAACAAAATCTTCATCTCCATAAAGCTTTTCAGCAGATGAAAGCATGAAGTGCTCCAAAATCTCCTGATAGCTAGCTGCATTGAGCAACACCAGCAGCTGACATGGCACCCCAGACCATCACTGTGGGTACTTGACACTGGACTTCAGGCATTTCATCCGAAAAAAGTACTTTGGACCACTGAGCAACAGTCCAGGGCTGCTTCTCTGTAGCCCAAAGTGTCTTGACCTGGAGAATGCGGCACCTGTAGCCCATTTCCTGCACACGCCTGTGCACGGTGGCTCTGAATGTTTCTACTCCAGACTCAGTCCACTGCTTCCGCAGGTCCCCCAAGGTCTGGAATCGGTCCTTCTCCACGATCTTCCTCAGGGTCCGGTCACCTCTTCTCGTTGTGCAGCGTTTTTTGCCAAACTTTTTCCTTCCCACAGACTTCCCACGGAGGTGCCTTGATACAGCACTCTGGGAACAGCCTATTCGTTCAGAAATTTCTTTCTGTGTCTTACCCTCTCGCTTGAGGGTGTCAATGATGGCCTTCTGGACAGGGTCGGGTCGGCAGTCTTACCCATGATTGAGGTTTTGAGTAATGAATCAGGCCGGGAGTTTTTAAAAGCCTCAGGTATCTTTTGTAGGTGTTTAGAGTTAATATGTTGATTCAGATGATTAGGTTAATAGCTCGTTTAGAGAACCTTTTCATGATATGCTAATTTTTTGAGATAGGAATTGTGGGTTTTCATGAGCTGCATGCCAAAATCATCAGTATTAAAACAATAAAAGACCTGAAATATTTCAGTTGGCGTGCAATGAATCTAAAATATAAAGGGGGGGGGGGGGGGGCAGGCACCCTTTAGTCCTGGGAGTTGGAGCAGGACCTGGCTGGCTGGGGACCGTTAAGGTGGAGCTGAGGGCGGCCATGCCGGGTCAGGAGTCTTTATGGGCAGATCTACAGTCTTGGGCGGAACAGGGGCCTTGGGCAGAGCTAGAGTCTTGCGGAGCTAGACCACCACCCACATGTTCCCCACCCACCGGCTGCATATGATTCTGCATAATTTATAGTTACTACAGTTTTACCCTGTATTTTAAGGTGTCATAATTACAGTGTGATTATATATTAACTGTAAGAACTGAGTAATATTAATTAACAACATGTCCTTACTATAGGGTTAGTGTATGATTAGGGTTTGGTTGAGGGTTAGTTGCATCTAATATGCATGATTACTATGGTAAGTATGTAAAATATGTAATAAGGACACAGTAAAGTGTTACCATTAACATTATATTCTTAGGGTTGGGCTTTAGGGTTAGTTGCTTGTTATTATGCATAATTTACTGTTATTACTAAATATATGTAAGAATATGTGTAACTTATATAAAATATTTTGCGTTTGTTCTATTGAAAAGTGTGGCTTTATCAGACTTTTTTTCTGCTTGTTTGATCCCAATCAATGGTGTGAATAAATTAAACATAAGTTGCTTTGCTAAATCAGTGTTTGATTACTTAACATAATTGATAACTTAATTGCCCTTCCATTATCAGCCTCGTCCTGATTGTGAAATATATAGTTGCTAATTGCATTAATCATGAAGATTTTCCATATTAAGACATAGATACTACATATAGACTACATATAGATTTTAGTCCAATCGTGTGTCAAATCCTCATGAATAATTTGCTCATAATTATCAATATCAGCTTTTTAAAATAGTATAGTGTAAAATAGAATACTTTATTTGTGTCATTTCAATGATCTATTCTCTAATATGGCTTATTGTCCGTAGCATATTATGCTAGAATAGAGAGATTTTTTTTTTTTTACTGCGGCACCAAAGCGATGAGAGTTATGATGCAGCTCTCTCTTGTATTTTTGTAATGATAGTCACAGTTCATTCAGCACATGATGAGCTCAATGACATTACATAGAATCCAGCTTTGATCTGTATTCAACGTGTTCCTGAGAGAACTAACTTCCCACACTACCACATTCCCTTCAAGGCAGTTTGGGCTGGTGATTTATTTATTCTCTTTCTATGAGAATTGAGATGGAAGGTTTGAGCAAGAACAGGCTGAGAAAGGCAAACAAGCTGAATGGAGAGAAGAACACAGCGGTGAACACAGCGGTCTCAAGGCACACAGAGAAGCACTGACCTCTCTAAACTACTGGCCAGCACTGCATGAGGCCTGGACATATACATGCACGTAAAAGCATGAGTGATTATATACATGCTGTATGTATGCACCCACCCACCCACATAAACACACACCAGGTTCATTTTGACCTTGTCTACAGTTCTTCTGAGGATTGTCTTTCATCGGGCCATTATAAACAGAGTAACGGCTAGGAGTATCATCACATATCACAAGTATCTATTTCGGCATCTATGTCCTCCTTATTTAACATGAATTGAACACCGGAGGCTATTTTTAAGCTCTTGTCACATGGGACTTTTTTTTCTTTCTTTTTCTTTGGAAAGGATTTATTATGGTCTGCATGGGAAATTGTTTTCCATCTTCTTAATCACATAGCTTTGTAGGAAGAAAGCAGCCTGTGATGTATTCTGTGAAGCTCCCTTTCATTTTGTTTAAGCTGTGTGGAATAAGAAGCCCATTTCTATTCTCTAATTTCCCTACACGACTACAGACATAGAATGATTTTTTTCCCTAACATAGTGACAGACCCAAGGACACACTCTCATTCGCAAATCAAACATTTTGTTCAGTAGTTACTTTCAACACAACTTTTTACTTTCAACTGTAACATTTAGTAGGCTATTATTTTATTTTCCTTTAGAGTCCTGTGCCTTTAAGGCTTCTCCTGCAGTGTTCCTGAGTAACTCACTAAAAGTAGCAGGCCTACTCTCTTAAAGGCATAGCTCACCTAATAAACAGAAATTCAAAAAATCTTATTCCAATCCTGTGTACGTTTAATTTTTCTTCTGTGGAACACCAATGCTTAACAGTTTTTTTTGTAAGAAGTCATTGTTTTTAATAAGTATTTCATTACATAAAAAAGAAAGTCATAAATACTCTTTTTTTTTTACTGGTACATGAAGTATCTGCTGATATAGCTTTACAAACTAAATATGCCATCACATACAGTATATGCAAATACACCCATAAGAAGCATTAGTACTTACATTTGTTTTAAAGGTACACTATGCAACGCTTTTTTTCCCCATTTTATTTTTCAAAATGTAAATAATGCGTCAAAACATAATCAGTCCTCCACTGTAAAACACTTTTTAGTTAACTTTACTTAATGTATTAACTTAATTGTAAAAATCTAGCAATCTGTGCTATTCACATATTCCTTGTTTACTCAGAAAACCCAAGTTAGTAATAGTAATTGATTTGTTTGAGTGCCAGTTTTTGAGGTGGAGCCATTCTTAAAGGGTTAGTTCACCCAAAAATGAAATGTATGTAATTAATGACCAACCCTAATGTTGTTCCACACCCGTAAGACTTTTATATTTTAAATATTTTATATTTAGTCCGAGAGCGTGTCCAAGTATATGCACACTTTACTGTCCATGTCAAGGGAACAAAAACATCATCAAAGTAGTTCATATGTGACATCAGTTACATATATATATACAGGTCCTTCTCAAAACATTAGCATATGTGATAAAAGTTCATTATTTTCCATAATGTAATAATAAAAAAAAATAACTTTCATATATTTTAGATTTATAGCACACCAACTGAAATATTTCAGGTAATTAGCTAATTTTTTGAGATAGGAATTTTGGGTTTTCATGAGCTGTATGCCAAAATCATCAGTATTAAAACAATAAAAGACCTGAAATATTTCAGTTGGTGTGCAATAAATCTAAAATATATGAAAGTTTAATTTGTATCATTACATTATGGAAAATAATGAACTTTATCACAATATGCTAATTTTTTGAGAAGGACCTAATTTAGCATAATAAAATCCCCTAAAAGTACAAAGTATTAATACATTTTTTTTTAGTAAAAATATTACACATTTTGACCATCATGCAAGAATGATGCACCAGAGGGTCTAGAATTTCTCCCATTGGTATTTTACTTTTTAAAAATACTGCTTCTATTTAGCATGTTTTCAGTTTTAGATTATTATTATTTATTTTTTTCATTTTCAATTTAGCCCTAATCTGTCCTAATTGAGAATCTCAGTGTTTTTGTACCAGATAAACACTACTGAGATAATCGCTTTTCACTTGCCATTTTTAGCATGTAATTAGCTGACTTGAATCTGTGACTGTCATATTTGGATTTTGCGTGTATCTTCATAATTTCTATGGATTATTGCATTTCCATTTTGAGTAAATCGATTACAAAACTGATTGCACTCTCACTGGATGCACGGATGATGTCTTAAAGTCCAGCCACTCTCAAAACATTACTCTACACAACACATGGGAACAACTCAAGAGCTTCTTCAAAACCAATAAGTCTTGAAATATCCTGCCTCGAGGAAAAAGCAGGAACAGAGACTATGAAAATAGTTCAGGTCACAAAATGGAGGAGCAATATGAGGGTGTTGGGTGGTTTGGCCTTTGCACTTGATGTAGCATCTGAATGTAGATGGCCACACAGATGGTTGATATTTATATCGCAGGTCCCAAAAACTCATCCGGGTGGAACAAGCTTTTTAAAACCGATTGGTTTGGAATACATTGTGCCACATTGTAGCACAATGACTTTGGCCTTCTGTCTATTTAAAAAGGGAGAGTGAGTCAATTGCTTTTTGATTTAACATACAAGCAATGACTTGTGAGTGTGTGTTTATGTGTTAATGTTTAGATGAAGACCCCTTCATGAGTCAGTAATGTTAGGCAACTCTTTCCACGCATGAAAACGTAATCTTTCCTAAGTGCAAAGGCAATGATTTTTTAAAAAGTCCCAGGGATCTATTTTAGTTTCGAGCCCTTTTTTCCTTACATGCCACAAGCGGCTTCATGATGCTAATTGTGAGATGTGTATACCGTCAAGAGCCGGTCGTGCCGCTGCGAAGGCTTCCTGTCTCTTCCAGCACGCACACACCTCTCTCCGTGACATCTTTCATAGACGTGTGAGCATTATTCTGACAAGAAAACGAAAAGAGACACATTTGCACTGAGGGAAGGAGAATGCATGTCTTTCGTGACCTCTGGGACTGAGACAAAGTTAAAAGGCTTCTGAAGAAACAATACGGATAGAAAAGTCTGTAGAAGTCTATTTTTAGGCACCAGTGGGATCTTTCGGCCTCAGAATTTCATGGCTCATGGATCTTTTATAATTTAATGAACGGGTGGCCTTCTGAGATTTATGGACAGTGGCTCAAGGCCTCAGTGGCCACATGGCTTATTGATCCACATCATTTTGTTTGTTTATGGATCAGCAAAGAGCATTCCCATTCATTTTAATAGAGCAGGGTCTGGGTCACTGCACATTTGCACCCAGCACCTTTTAATCTAATAGAAAACCATCTTCCTTTCATATTACCTGCACCATTTTATATCAGTATACTTAATACACAAGTCAGCTTTGCTGTCTGAATAATATGCATTATAATACATGGTTACATGCATTACTGCCCTTCGTAAGCAACAGAAGAAACATACATATTTCCCGGAAGACAAATTAAGCACAATTTACATTGATCTTCAAATTCAGCCCCCAGCTCTTAATGCATCGTGTTTCCTTCTGGAGCATCATTGAATGTTTCAAGCATTTTTTAAAGGGGTGATGAATTGAGAAATCAGCTTTCCCTCGTGATTTTGATATATAAAAGGTCATGGTAATATAAGAATATACTGTAAGTTTCAGAGCTGAAAGCTTCATTGTTAGTCAATGAAAAGCTTTTATGTACACCAGACCCAGAAAACGATCATGTGCGCATCTTTATGTCATCGCGTGGCGAAACACGCCTCATAGCGTGTCTAATTCAGAAGCCCCGCCCACCAACTCATGTAGTTGATCGGCCTAGCTAGCCAACAACAAGTCGACTCAGGTCAATGCTGGAATTGTAGACATATTGAGATTAAAATGAGATATTTTTTTAAAAAATAGGATCTGACAGGAATGGTGCAACACACTTATGTGAGTAAAACATGTTTTGTATATAAATGTAATAGTATTGCATTGTTATAGATTGTTTTGATTATGTGTACGTGTCTAACAGAACATACCTTTAGCATGCTGGACTCAGACATGTATGGGTCAGGCCTCGCAAAGCCCAACATCCCGGGCTATGTGTTTTCCAGACAGGGTACCCAAACGTAAGCCAGTCAGCAAGCCAATTAATCTCAAATAGTGAAATAATATAAATTTCTTGATCTGCGATATACTCTCTCTTGACTTGACATTTGAAGGGCGCTCACGGTTCGCGCTTATATTGACCGATCGGGCGGGCCATGTAATACAAAAATAATAGTCCAATCAATCGCGAGTGGATGAGAAATAAATCATTGTGTTTGTTTGTTAAAGACGTTTACAAGCCCTGTGGTTGAGAGAATCATTCCAGTGCCGCATTCAAAACAATTCCTCCCTCATTCCTCATGTGAACTGAAATGTACAGTGGCTTCGATATGACAGGAGCTAAAGCTCATTAAATATGCAAATCTTATCCAATCCTCCAAAGTCTCCAGTGCAGCATGCCCATCAAAAGGAGAAAAATAGCCTATTTCTTATTAGTTATGATGTTTTTGAATGTAAAAACCACTTGAACGTCATTAGTTGACCTCAGACAACAGTATAAACATTTTTTTGTCAGTTCATGAACTTTTAATTATAAAAAACGGGTATCCGCTTCAGGGAGCTGTAAACGAGACAGAGTTAATACCCGAGGTCAGCCTCGAAAGGGTGATTCCCTTAGTAGATTAGCTCGGCGCATGGGAGTGCCTTCCAAATATGTCACACATGGTTCCTGCGTACTGTAGAAATAGGGTACAGACTGCAGTTCAGTTACCCCCTACTGATGTTCAACGGGGTGATGGGGACTGCAGTGGTACCAGAGCGGGTTCGGGTAATGGAACAAGAAGTAAGTTTTCTGGGGATAATATGGGATTCGATGTTGATGCGGGCACAATTATCTCCCGCGTGAGTCGAGACCATTCTGGCGATGGTCTCAAGGATAAGGTTGGGCCACAGCATCACATTGAAGCACTTCCAGAAGATGTTGGGACATTTAGCGGCCATGTCCAACATGATTCTGTTGGGCCTGTGGCACATGATGGCCCTACAGTGGTGGCTGAAAACCAAGGGGTTTTCCCCCAAAGGGAACCCGTTCCGTATGATCAGGGTAACACGCAGATGTCTCCGTTCTTTAGTCATATGGAAGAAGGCTTTGGTTTCTGTCCCAGGGGCCAGTGCTGGGAGCACCTTGTTGCTGGAAAACCGTTTCAACAGATGCCTCCCTCACTGGTTGGGGCACGGTCATGGAAGGCCGCTTTGCAAGAGGTCCTTGGGGGGACCGTCATTCTTCTTGGCACATAAATTGTCTGGAGATGATGGTGTTCTACAAAGCTCCTCAAAGTTTTTTTTCCCAGAATTCCGCGGCCATCATGTTCTGGTTCGCATGGACAATACAAGAGCCGTGTCATATCTGAATTGCCGGGGGGTTGAGATCACGTCCTCTGTGCAGACTGGTGCATCTCATTGGCCTGTGGTCAAAAGAGAAATTGTTATGCCTCAGGGCAATGTACATCCTGGGGAATCAGAGGGCTGACATCCTGTCAAGGTCCGGGGAGTTGCCCCAAGGTGGTGGAGTCCATATGCAAAAGGTTCGGCCCAGTGGAAGTGGATCTGTTCGCATCTCGAGAGACGTCCCTCTGTCCACTGTGGTTTTCCCTTACGCATCCAGCCCCACTGGGGTTGGATGCCATGGTGCAGACGTGGCCAAGGCGGCATCTGTATGCATTTCCCCCGATTGTTTTGCTCCTAGGGGTCCTGGAGAGAGTCCGGCAATGAAGAATCAGTCTTCTCCTGGTAGCTCCTTGTTGGACGACTTGAGTATGGTTCTCGGACATCATAGCTGAGGAAAGACCTCCTATCGCAGGCGGGGGGCACAATATTTCACCCCCGGCCAGAAACATGGAACCTTTGGGTCTGGCCCCTAAAGAGACCTTACTCAGTTCTAGGGCTCCGTCTACAAGGAGATTGCACAGCCTCAAGTGGAATGTGTTTGCCACTTGATGTAGAGAGCGTGAGGTGGACCAAGTTAACTGCCCTGTGGCTTGAGTGCTGGAGTTCCTCCAAGATCGTTTCTCGGCTTACCCCATCTACACTCAAGGTGTACGTGGCTGCTAATGGAGCTTTCCACACTCCTGTGAGTGATGGGCCCTTGGGTAGGCACCATTTAATTGTATGTTTCCTCTGTTGGGCTTGGAGGATGAGGCCTGTAGCTCGTACCAGAGTTCCTACCTGGGATCTGGCGGTGGTTCTTGAAGGGTTGGTTGAGGCCCCCTTCGAGCCACTGGTGTCGGTAGAGCCTAAGAACCTGACCCTTTAAGTGGCATTTCTCCTGGCAATCACTTCTCTGAGAAGAGTGGGGGACCTCTAGGCCTTGGCGGTTATGCCGACTTGCCTGGAGTTTGCCCTTAGTGGAGTTAAAGCCATCTTACACCCTAGGCCGGGCTATGTGCCTAAGGTGCCATCTAGTGTGGTCAGGTCCTTGGTTCTTCAGGCGTTTCATCCCCCACCCCATGTGACAGTGGAAGAAGGGAGGCTTTTCCTTTTGAGCCCAGTCAGGGCCCTGATGATATATTTGGAAAGGTCACCGCAGTGGAGGAAATCAGATCAGCTGTTATTGTGTTTTGGCTAACCCAAGAAAGGGTTGCCTGCATCTACCCCTATCATTTGTAAATGGATTGTTCAGGCTATAGCCATGGCATATCAGGTGCGCAATTTGCCTTCAACTATAGCCATAAGGGCCCATTCCACCAGGGACATGGCCTCCTCTGTGGCCCTCCCCTCTGGAGTCCCGATGCAGGACATCTGCGAAGCGGCTGGATTGGTCACTCAGCACACATTTATTAGATTCTACAGTTACACCTCCCTGCAACACCCGGCGCCAGGGTGCTTCAGTCCTAATTGTGCCTGGTTTTCAGCCTCACAATATGGCAGGCATACCCTCACTGTGGCCTAGTGGCTACTCATTCCCAAAATTCGCCATTCCGACGCAGTGCAAAGTTCCCTCGATTTAGGGAATGTCTCGGGTTATGTATATAAACCATGTTCCCTGAGAAGTAACGAGCACTGCGTCTCGTCGCCACACCGCCTATCGCCTGGAGCGTTTGCTTCATCGCGATAATTTACGCTACTATGCGCCGGTCTCCCCTTTATAGCTTCCGGGTATGGCCTCACATCTACGTCATGACACAGAACCAATCAGGAATGGACTAGTTTCATTTAGACTTCAGATACACTGATGCTTAGGGAGCATCCCTAATTTGACGTTCTGAAGCAGTGCTCGTTCCCTCTCAGGGAACATGGGTTATATACATAACCTGAAATGTTTTTATCATCCTGTGAACCGCACTAGGCAAAATGTTTAGTTCTGTCAGGACCACTATTGTCAAAGATTATAGACAATTAGCATATCGTTTGGATTGGCTCTCTGTCTCTCTCATCCATGCAGCCGAGCATTTGAGCAGGGAGAGCAGTGATAAACTCCTCTAGGGTAAACAAAACAGAACCAACATGTACTGCTGATAATATTAATGCCAATATTAAAATGTACAACCCTACAACCAATCAAATCCTGCTTGGACAAGAGGAGGAGCTGGGGATGGAGGAGGGTAATTAGCTCCAGAGAAATGCGATAGCTGCTGATAATATTAAAGGAGCTTATATATGCTGTGATAGGAAATCATATTCCCATAGTTAGTTGTGATCAGCTAACAGTCAGCTGGAGCTTGACTAACTTGACCTGCCAGAACTGACTCTATGCTGCATATGTTTTTTCACCATGGCAGTCAAGCATGAAAATTATTGTTATATACAAATTTCATGCATGTTCTACGTTTTTGAGGACACTTAGTGCTTCTTGTACTATACCAAAATGTTACAAAGCTTACAGTAAGTGAAGATTTTACTGCAAAGAATTTGTGTTGTAGTAACACAGAAAAATATTTATTTTATAAATAAAACTGAAACCATAAATTGTCATTTAAATTTAAAGTCTTTTAAATGTAACTCACATACTGAACAGAAATTTACCACAAAATGCCATCCATGAAAAACAAAACACAAAATAAAATTATTCTTGGTGAACATCCAGTCACTTCTGTTGAAATATGGTCAAATATTTTCATCAATATCACATCTGCTGCTTTCCCTTAAAATGCACCAGGGGAAAAATCTCCCTGATTTAGCTAAATACTGCTTCTCTGCCACCAGCATGAGGTTGATGTGCTCTCCTATGTATGTAGAATGAACAGATCGATTGTTACATATTTCACGTTTTTGATTTGATTATATATTTATACATAACTATGGTTGTGCTTTTCAGATTTACCCTCACAATATTATTATGTATGAAAAGTCATGTGTTTTTAAGTAAAATACATGCATGTCTGACTGATTTTGTTAATTGAATAGATCATTTTGCATTTGGAGGCTCACACGATGAAACAATGTTTTTTGTGAAGAATCTGACAGTTTCACTGAAATTATACTCATCAGATTTGATCTAAGCCATGTGAATTTATTTATTGTGCAAATTGTAGACAAGTGTCCTCTTGTTCTTACTCTTTTGCACACGTGCCAAAACGCATATAAATTGCTTAAACTCTGATGTGAACCAGAAACTAATTGTTCAGAGACCTGAACTTGTTTTTTTTTTGTTTTTTTTTAGAAATAAAAGCCTCATTCAAGAACTGAGCCAAAGCAATAAGAAAAACTGTAAGAATCAAGGGTTCATAAACTTTTGAACAGGGTTTTAGTCTTGTGCACTACATGTAAACATATTTTATGTAAAATGTCTTATTCAGGACAGCACAACACAAACAATAACATGCATTTTGTATGATATCTCATTGTTAAAATTATTCACAGATTCTGCAAGGGGTTCACATACTTTTTCAGGGAAAAGAAAGAAAAAAAGCATGACGATCAAACAGAAAATCAATGCCAAATAAAATGTAATATTGTGATGTCAGAGGTTACTTAACTTAAATATTGTACTCTTTTTAAATGGTTTATCTTTCATGTTTATCAAACAACTACATTATATTCAATTTATTCTACATGCCTCCTGCCCATGTATTATTCTTAAAGGGATATCCACATCCTATTTGAATTAGGTGCATATTCATGTAGTTCATGAGCCTCCTCTAATCCACCGTCATGTGCTCTCTTTACATTCCTTACAGAACCTGATGTGCTTCAGCACACTGAGACGACAGAGACACTAATAAGATGAGATCAACTGAGATTGGGGCCAAATTGAGTTAGAGTCCTGCCACCAACCCCCAACTCCATCCCTCACCAGACGCAAACCAGTGCTCTTCCCGTCCCATCTCGCCTCTTGGGATATCTTGTTGGGAGTTCATTCACAATTAAAAGAATCACATAAAATAAAATAATGTTTTTGTTCACTGTCACTGGTGTAATAATCTTCCCACCGCTACCCAGACAGTTGAATCCCTGACAATCCCTGAGCTAATTTGCAAAGACTTATACAAACCCACTTTACAAAAAAACTCCATCTCCAACTTCAAAATCGTCCGACATGGTTGTTTAACCTTTGGTTGCTAAAGGATGTTTGTATTCGTTTTCACACGAGCGCTTTCTAAACACAGGGCCGAGACTTCTATGTCTAGCGAGACCTTTCCGACGTGATTACACTGTCCGTGGTGTGTTGCAGCTCAAGGTAAGCAATATTTTTTTTTTTTTTAGAAAATGACTTATGGTTCTACTAGATAAGACTCTCTGAAGACCTTTGAAACTGCATTCATTTGGACCTTCAACATTTTTGTTACCATTGAAGTCCATTATATAGAGAAAAATCCTGAAATGTTTTCCTCAAAAAAAATATTTTCCACTGAAGTGAGAAAGGCATGAACATCCCAGATAAGATGGGTGTGAGTAAATTATCAGGACATTTACATTTTGAAGTGAACTAATCCTTTAAATTATAGGTTGAAATATGTTTTTGAGTGCAGGTTTCCAAACTTAAAACCTCAACCCCACTCAAATAAACAGAGCGTATGAGGGTAATTGGAAAAATCGAAGCTTTTTATTCCTACGAGGACTTTTGAGCAGCAGCAGCGACAGACTGTAGAGCTTAGGCTACTTTATTGAACCAAATGAATGACTAAATTAATTAGCTGATTAGCCTTGGATTTAGATGCAAATTGAACACATTGAACTGATTCCTTAGCTGGTGTGTTGATAAGGAAAAGATTTGAACAGAATTCTGCCAAATCCTCTTTCCGTTATAAAGCATTTCGGTCCTTTATGAATATGTTTATTAATGAGAGTGACTGTGCTTATGTTAATTAAAATGTCTTAATCTTTGGATCACAGACGGCTGTTGATGTACAGGATTACCCTTTTATTACTTTAATATTTTTTAATACCATGGTGAGAACAAGGTAAATAACAAAAGTCATGCAGATATCAAAAGCTATATAAGAAACTTAAGATTAATAAAAGAAAAAAATCTAAAATTGTTACAGGTGATACTTAAAAAAATACATTAGTTAAGCATCCACTAAAATATTTGTTAACAGTCATTGGAGTTTGACATGGTTATGGTTCTTCATCGTTTAATAAATACCAATGCATGCATCTTGAATTACCTAAATGGAGTCTATTAAAATCAACTTGATCTACCTATTTGAAAGTAATAAAATACCTTCCTTTTTTGTGCAATAAAAGCTTCCATTGATGTCAAACCTTCTCCCAAGAACAAAATTTCCGCCAAGGGCAATTTTCCCCATTGCATTTGCACCTCTGGTAGGAAATCTGAAGTGATGTAAGCCATCACTTCCATCCTGCTGCTCTGGTTGTTGTTCAGGAGTTATTTAAATTTCCCCTTCAGAAAGTCCCTGTTCACGAGGTAGTATTTTTTCAAAATTCAGGATCTTGCTGATCATGCTGATTGGTTGAGTTCACTTTATTTAAAAGTCTGTTGCGGGGCGTCTGTAAGAGTTGTTTGCTATTCAAAGCAATAGTGGAGTTTAAAAATACGATAGCTGGACCGACGGTGAGGTTCAGGTTTTATTAAGCTTATATTCAGAGGACGAAATCCAGAGGAAACTGAAAAGTTGTGAACAGTCCTACGACACCAGACTAATCTTCACGGTACTTTAGACTGCAATAAAAACACACACAGCAACAGGTCTGGGGTAAAAAAAAAGTTCCTGGGACAAATTGTTCCAGTTCAGTGGCCAAGTCCCACCCTCTAAAGTTCCTGAACTTTGATAAAGTATTACCTCACGAATAGGGACTTTTTGAGGGAGACATTTTTTACCCTGAACTTCATTTAGAGCCTGGTCCCTGCAGTTGAAACACACCAAGTACTTAGTCCACACAGCTTTAGTCCACGAAAAAGTCATTCCCATTTCGAAAATAGTTCCCAGTTCCTGCTGTGAGATCACACCAAAAATCGGGTACTTCCGCCAGGTAATAGTAACTATCAAAACGTTCCTTCCTGTAGATGGCAATAAAGAAGCTTTATTTTCTCCTGCAATCATGTGGGATTGCGGGAGGATAGAAAGGCCTGTAAATCAACAAGTCAGCATCGGAGGGCAAACTCAAGCACATCCAATCGCTTTGGTTTTTCGGTCACGTCATGAATCAAATGGCTAAATGAACCATCTAGCCTTGACCACAGAATAAGGTGCCTGTGATTTACACACTAACCAGGCGGTTCAGTCCAGTCAACAAAACCTAAGAAGCAGGCTTCAAATTTATGGCTTCAAATAAGAAAATCAAACTTGGCAAAGCCCGTGACTGAAACTGAAGAAAACTGGCAGAGTTGTTATTTCAGGCCACAAGGGTTTCCTCCAGGGCAATTCACCTGAAGTCCGTTGTCTCTGCCCTGGAGCTTTTCTCTTGGGTAAATGGGAATCACCTGTGCATGACGCCTCTTTCTCGCTTAAACTAGCACAGACAGCACTTTTCTTTACCGCTGTCTCTTAACCATCTGAATCACCAAGGTTAAAGGTGAGATTGCATTTCTGAGAGTTTCGACCCCATGCACAACGGCAGTGTGATGAGCAGGGCAAAAAGGGCTAGCTTTCAATTTATTGAAAAAGTGAAGAAAGACGAGACGACTCATATCTCCGCGTGTAAAGGCTCACGGTCACTCAGAATTTAAAGATAACTGTGAGACTCACCTTTGCTCAACTCATAATTCCAGCAGAAGGAGAAATGTCATCATATTCTCTCATCTCCTCAATAGAGGGACCATTGTATGTTAATGCATAACAGGCTTTTAGGCTACATACTTTTACCTTTAATACTAAATGTCTGAAAGATGCAAAATGGAGCACTACATGTATGCATTTTTTTAAGGGAACCAATTAAGCTAATTAAAGGTGAAGTGATTTTTTTTTTTTTCAAATGTTAAACTATTTTTGCTTGTCCTGCCTTGAGCCAAAGTCACAAAGTCAGAGTGACTCAGTGACCCTCTTAAATATGTATATAAAAACTTAACCCCACACTTAATATACAGCATTAGTGCATTTTCTCTCTCCATGCGTTTACAGTTGCAGTTAGAATTATTAATATGAAAAAAGAACCCTGTAAAATCTGCATTGTTATTCCTTTTGATTTTCTAACTTTTCATTGAAGTAAAAGAATTGAAATAGTAGGGAAAATCTTGTTTTGAAATAAATATTTTTAATCCAAAACACATGGTATCCATAATTACTGGCACCCTTTTATTAAATACCTTTTCAACCTCCTTTTGCCAAGATTGAATTCAATTCACATTTATTTGTATAGCGCTTTTCACAATACATATTGTTTCACAATCTTTACAGAAACTGTATGTCTGCATTACAATTAAGAGTGATTCGTTATCAAAGTAAACTGTGTCCAAGTCAAGGATTTCAGAAAAGTACATATACAGTTACCGTATAAATCACACAGTTAGCTAACAATGTATTCTATAACAATGTAATAATTTAAGGCAGAAACAATGGGCTCATTGAAGTAAAAAATACACGTTGTTAACAATGATTAGGGTCTATAGAAAAACAGATTTAGCATTGGTGCATGTTGATTCAGAGCTGCGTCATCTGAAGTCCTGGAGCTGACTGACTCTCTAGTTAACTCAGGATGGGTAACAGCTGTGTTTTTTTACAGGTGTCACCTGTGTTTTTTACAGGTGTCACAGGTGTTTTTTACAGGTGTTCTTTCACAGAAGTTCTTTCACAGGTGTTTTTTCACAGGTGTTCTTTCACAGATGTTCTTTCACAGGTGTTTTTTCACAGGTGTTCTTTCACAGGTGTTCTTTCACAGATGTTCTTTCACAGATGTTCTTTCACAGGTGTTTTTTCACAGGTGTTTTTTCACAGGTGTTCTTTCACAGATGTTCTTTCACAGGTGTTTTTTCACAGGTGTTCTTTCACAGGTGTTTTTTCACAGGTGTTCTTTCACAGGTGTTTTTTCACAGGTGTTTTTTCACAGGTGTTCTTTCACAGGTGTTCTTTCACAGATGTTCTTTCACAGGTGTTTTTTCACAGGTGTTCTTTCACAGATGTTCTTTCACAGGTGTTTTTTCACAGGTGTTTTTTCACAGGTGTTCTTTCACAGGTGTTCTTTCACAGGTGTTTTTTCTTAGTTTATGAGTTTGTGTGCCCATATAATATTAGTGAAAGTGGTAAACAGATTTGGCTTGCTGTCTGCTATAGAGGGGCTCGGAGAGGATATTCTACCCGAGCTCCGATTGAATGAATGAATGAGTCATTTATATAGCGCTTTCATATGTACTACTGTACACCCAAAGCGCTTTACGCTTGTGTCAGGGATTGCTCCTCAGCCACCACCAGTGTGGTGTACAAAAGGAGGAGCAGGGGAGGAGGAGGGATGCTGCAGGAACTAAAAAGAGTAAGAGATAAGCTGCTGGTTTTATACCTTGGTATTAATTGAAAGATTAGATGGGCGTACTCCTCCCGAAATTACGTTTACTAACTTCACATGTTTTTTCACAGGTGTTTTTTCACAGGTGTTTTTTCACAGGTGTTTTTTCACAGGTGTTTTAGATGGTTGCGTTTTACTCACGTTTTGAATAACACTTTGCACTGTGTTGTTTCATTAGGAACTGTGCATAAGCTTAACAAACTGAAGTTTAAACATACAGTCATGCTCACGTTTTTATATACCCCTTGAAGAATAAATAAATAATTAAATCTGCAAGAACAACAAATAAAAAAAAAAAATGTAAAAATTATCATCACTTTGCAGATTCTGCAAGGGGTGTGTAAACTTTTGAGCACGACTGCATCTGTTTTTTAACCAAATTATTTTACAGTGTAGTAAAGAAATGAAAGAGTTAAGCCAAGCAAGGGCATTTCTTTGACAAAGGAAAAGTGACAGTGCATCAAAACCTCAACAGGATTAAAAGATGCTTTATCTCCAAACACTCACACAACCGCAGAGACTCATTAGACGGCCCTGCAGCATATGATACGGAAGATTATATGATTTACATTTGCTCCTAATGAACGTACAGCAGAGCCGCTGTTCCACAATCCCTTTGTATGCCGAGCTTATTCTTGTGAAGTAACAGCCAGTGCTGGGCTAAAAATAGATTTCCTCTAGTCTGGGGTTCAAGGAGCCATGAATTCCTCCTCACAGTCTCTGAAAATGCAGTCAACGGACAATTAAAGAGGAAAGAATGGCTTTTTGTGGAAATACCAAAGGTTGCTGGGTCTTTCCATGCAAAAAAGATTTTCTAGGTTCACTATTTAACATTCTCAGCAGCCATGTGTAGATTACGCTGGGAGTCTACCGTCTCCCCACAGGCTTCCAGAACTCACACATTAAAAAAAATCAATAAATTCCCCCTCGTTCACAGACTCTCCTGGAGACCGCATACAGATTATATCCAGAGATAAGAATGCTTATGAACGATTTGTGACACTTGAATGTGAATCAGTTGACAGATAATGTGCATGTAATTGGTTGTTTCAAAGGCTTTGTGCTGGAAAATAGCACAGACAATTATTTGATGTCAGTTGAATGATAATGACAGTCTTCTGTCTTTCCAGTTCAATCGGCACATGAATGCCATCCTAAACGTCAGATTTATGTGATATATATATTTGACAGCACTCCGTGAATAGAGCACTTGTGAATTGCCCAAAGGATATCAGATGGGAGAAAAACACTAT
Organism: Pseudorasbora parva; assembly: GCF_024679245.1. Classification (NCBI taxonomy): domain Eukaryota; kingdom Metazoa; phylum Chordata; class Actinopteri; order Cypriniformes; family Gobionidae; genus Pseudorasbora; species Pseudorasbora parva. The sequence goes on along the minus strand of NC_090187.1, from coordinate 4,508,377 downwards.
TGTTAATCCTATTTCGGATTATAACCGTTTTGACTTACAAGCCTGTAACACAAATCTGCCTCTTTCTTCAGCCTGACTTTTGGTTGTGGAACCAATTTCATTTATCACTGAAGTAAATAAAGAAAACTCCATAGATTTTCTTCCTCTGCAAGGAATTTAGGACATTTAACAGCAATCCTTCTGGCCTTTGGCAGAATGGGGTAAATCAAATCCCTGCAGTCCAAGGCCAAAATGCCATTCTGATTTAAATACTCCATCTGTTACCTTTTTATTTCTCTTAATGCATCAATCTTTTTGTCTTTTTTTCTCTCTTATCCTGCATTTCACTCCTAACGTCTCTGAACTTTCATGAACTTCTTTCTCTCCCCATCTAGATGCAGCTTAATGTATTTCACCACTCGCCTTTGCTGTAAAACTGAAACCCAACAGCTGTGACAGCCATTGTGGCTCTTTGCCCATAGGAGGTGAACATGTCAACTTTGCAAGCATGTTTTCCAATCAAACAGGTAAGGAATCTGACAAAGGTAGCCTGGTCGCTAAGTAGGGAAGAGAGGACTGGCGAGGATAGTGCCTTGGGCTGCATAAATTGAGGCGAGAGCCTCTAAAGACATGCGATGGAGGGAGAAGAGCTTGCAGGCTGAAATTCAGCACTCATTTAAGTGGAGCTCTCCTGCTGGGATCTAAAAGCCCTCTTTGAGGAACTGTTGTAAGAGCTAAGTCTTGTTCTACTTTAATGCTTCTCATGATTTTCCAAAGAAAATGAAAATAACAGCCTGTTTTGAAGCAGCCCTTAAAGATCTGAATTGCAAAGTTGTTATTGTAGGTCTAATTCTTTACTGAATCACCTAGAGTGGAAGGCTGTTTGAGGATCATATAAAGTTCTACCAGAAAGACTCAGAGGGCAGGTGAGCACTTCGTATTTATTCCAAAAAGTATTAACAAATGGTGGTGAGCTACAAATATTCATATCTAGTTGTATATATAAAAAAATAAATAAAATAAAAAATAATTCGCAAAACACTTGCTCTTGAAAGATGGGTCAGTATTTAGTTTATCTAGACCAGCTTGCTCGAGTTATGTGATTGGTGGATGTTATATTATAATTTTTCTCTGTTGCTTTTTGCAAGTTTGAGGAACCTACACTCACGTGTAATCGTTTAGCCCTGATGAAGGCCTGTGTGCCGAAATAAATGTTACTCTTTCAGATGCATCTTTTGTTTATTTTGACCCCTTGACGTCACAAGTGTTGCTTGTTCAAAATTAGTATTATAAGAAAATGGAAGTGTTTTTTGACCTTGAATGCATGTAAACATGTAAAAAAATAAAATAAATAGGAAGCTTTAAATTAGCATAATAAGGGCACTTTAATAACCCCAAACAGGGTGATTCCTATTTTGGGTAATCCAAAAAATGATAAGCTTTACAAATAAAATATAGTCCTACTTTATAACAGTTTTGGCCATTGGTAACCCATTTGAACCTGATTTTTTGATGGCTCGCAACAACATGCATGTCCCAAAACTATTACTGGCACTGCAACTTTGTTTTGTACATCTAAAATGTCAAAATTTATTTTCCGGCCCAAATTTCTTCTCATATTGACTTTAGCTGCCCACCCCAGGATGGCACGCTAGCAACGGCACTCAGCAAGAGCCCTCTGTTGATCCCGCTGAGCCAAAAACTCCATCAGCCGCTCTCAGACATACACACTTGGGTTTCATAAAATACAAATGACATCTCCGCATGCCAGCAGACATAGAGAGTTACGTTAGCAGAGCACTCTCATTAAACGCTTGCCGTCTCTTTGCTCATTAGTCACATCAGAGGAAAGCAGGGCTGTTCTCAGGCACTCTTCTTCATGGGTTTTGTCATGTATACTCTAAAACTTTATATATTGGGATAAGCTAAGAGAAACTACTTCTTACAAGTGAGTAATTGCTACTTTGGGGATTTCGTTACCATATAAGGCTCAATAAACTGCACATTAATTGTTTAAAACACCATAAATTCAGTATTTGTTTTTGCTATATACAGTACATGTCAGACATTTGGAATCATTATTTATTCTTTTTTTATGATTTGGAAAGAAGTCTCTTATGCACACCATGGCACAAAACAAAAAAGTTGGGACAGGTAGTAATAAGAGGCCGGAAAAGTTAAATGTACATATAAGGGACAGGGCCAATTAGCAACTTATTAGGTCAATTGGCAACATGATTGGGTATAAAAAGAGCCTCTCAGAAGTCAAGATGGGCAGAGGATCAACAATTCCCCCAATGCATTGGTGGAAAATATTGGAGCATTATCAGAAATGAGTTTCTGAGAGAAAAATTCCAAAGAGTGTGAAGTTATTATTATCTACAGTGCATAATATCATCCAAAGATTCAGAGGATCCAGAACAATCTCTGTGCGTAAGGGTCAAGGCCGGAAAACCATACTGGATGCCTGTGATCTTCAGCCCTTAGACGGCACTGCATCACATACAGGAATGATACTGTAATGGAAATCCCAATATGGGTTCAGAAATACTTCCAGGAAACATTGTCGGTGAACACAATCCATCGTTGCCGGCTAAAACTCTATAGGTCGAAAAAGAAGCCATATCTAAACATGATCCAGAAGCCTGCATCTCTGATGGTATGGGGTTGCATGAGTGTGTAGCATGGGCAGCTTACACATCTGGAAAGGCACCATCAATGCTGAAATGTATATCCAAGTTCTAGGACAACATATGCTTTCATCCAGACGTCATCTCTTTCAGTGAAGACTTTGCATTTTCCAACAGGACAATGCCAGACCACATACTGCATCAATTACAGCATCATGGCTGTGTAGAAGAAGGATCCGGCACTGAATTGGCCAGCCTGCAGTCCAGATCTTTCATCCATAGAAAACATTTGTCTCATCATAAAGAGGAAGATGCGACAAAGAAGACCAAAGACAGCTGAGCAACTAGAAGCCTGTCTTAGACAAGAATGGGACAACATTACTATTTCTTAAATTCCTAAACTTGAGCATCTCGTCTCCTCAGTCCATAGACGTTTGCAGACTGTTATAAAAACTTTGTCCCAACTTTTGTTTTGAGATGTGTTGATGCCATGAAATTTAAAATCAACTGATTTTTCCCTTAAAATTATAAATTTTCTCAGTTTAAACATTTGATATGTCATCTATGTTTTATTCTGAATAAAATATTGAAATTTGTAAAAAAAAAACACATCGTTGCATTCTGTTTTTATTCACAATTTTTAAAGTGTCGCAACTTTTTGGAATCAGGGTTTGTATTGAGCTCTATATTTTAATATATTTTAAAATGTAATGACATAATTGAGTTTTTAGCATCATTACTCCACACATATCTTATTATTATCTATGTTGAACAACATTTTATTAAAAACTAAGTTTCAATAAATGCTTTTTTGAACATTTTACTCATAAAGAATCCTGTGTTTAAAAATGTCTAATGGTTTCTAAAAATATATTAAACAGCAAAAACTGTATTCAATATTAATACGCATTTGATTGTTTATTATTATTATTATTATTATTATTATTAGTAGTAGTAGTAGTAGTAGTAGTATTAGTAGTAGTAGTAGTAGTAGTAGTAGTAGTAGTAGTAGTAGTAGTAGTAGTAGTAGTAGTATTAGTAGTAGTAGTAGTAGTAGTAGTATTAGTAGTAGTAGTAGTAGTAGTAGTAGTAGTAGTAATGAGCAGCAAATCCTCATATTAGAATGATTTTTGAAGGTTCATGTGACATTAATAAACTGAAGTAATGATGTTTTGCCATTACAGGAATACATTTAAATATATTAAAATATGAAAAATATTTATGTTCTTTAAATATTAATATTTAAAGAATATTAATGATTCCAAACTTTATTTTGAATAATTCCAAACTATTATTTAAAAATTCAAAAAGTGATCAGCTCACATGCAAATATAATTTGCATACCCAGCCGTCACTCGTTGCAGATTTTCTACATCAATGCAGCCTGACACACACACACACACACACACACACACACACACACACGCACACACACGCACACACACACTTACACAAACGCTGATTTGTGAGCTACAGTAGGTGAGTACTGGCCTTGTGCCAGCAATGCAGTCTCCCTCCAGCCTGGCTGAAGACTTCCTTTGCTACAGTGTGAGTGATCGCTGGCTGCAGGCGCTCTCTACAGGAGAACAGGCAGGCTCCAAGACTCTGGATGAGAGAGAGCCGTACACTACATTGTGCCAATGAGACATCCGCGGCCACTCTTTCAAAGATTGTGTTTGAACAATACATGCTCTAGGTTTCATAAAGGAAAAGGTTTGTTAGTGCCTCTAACAGTATGCGTCCATTGATGCAGAGTGAGGAAAGCATAAGCAGCCGTTTCCAATTCGTTCTCTATGGGAGCTGAGCTCCAGGCTTATAGATGGATTGTGGGATTGACAGTGAAGTAGAGCAAGTGGTGAGTGCATCAAAGTTGCGGAAGCAAAAGGTGAGGTGAGGTAATTGTAGGCGGTAACCAATAGTTGCATGCCAAGGTTGTGACGACAGGAAATCGGCTGCCAAAAGTGCAGTTTGTAGTGCATTAAGTGCATACATGGTTAAATATTGCTACATATTACTTTATTTACTACAGATATAGCCAAAATGTGCTGGATATTCACACCTGATTGATCACAAGCAGAGCTATTTTAAAAAAAGAAAGAGAGAACAGGATGTTCACGCAACAGGCTGACACGCCACATGCTGTAGCCTTGACAACACAGCTAACTTCACAGATGCTCATGGTTGGCAGGGTGACCTCCAGCCCTTCATCAAAACAACACAGAGAAAATGACATATGCGAAGTATAATTGTGCATGTCAGACTACCAAAAATAACGGACTTACTGAAGAACACTTGTGCCAGAGCTCATAGGTAAGCTGGTGCTGCTGTTGTGCTGAAGTAGCACGGTGGAAATGTAATGCTAAAATAGCCAGATACATTACGAATTAACGGAATCATGATTGGGTGACAACCGAGAAAGACAAAAAGAAAAAGATAAAATTGGAAGCAATTCTATGTTTTCAGTTTTAGTTGGTTTATTAAGTTGTTGAATCTTATTAGCTTAATGGAGTCACTTTTTTCATCAAAGGTGACAAGAGGTCAGATGATCATATCATTTAGATAGTTATGAGAATTACTTTCACAGATTTAGGGGGGTTGAGATCTAAGACATGGTCCCTATTTTAACAATGCGAGTGCATGGCGCAGGTGCACTTAGTGTGTGTCCTAATCCATTTTTCGCACCAGGCGCATGGTCCAAAAGGGTTGTACCTAGTCTCTTAATGAGTCATGGGTGTGTTTTTGGTGTAACGTGTAATAAACCAATCAGAGTCTCATCTCCCATTCCCTTTAAAAGCCAGTTTTGCTTGCACCATATTGTTACATTGCTACACAGCAGAATCTGCGAGCGGAAAGACTGAATGCTTTCATTTTTAATATTTAAAAATGTTTGTATGCTGCTGCGCATCCCTGTGTGTGTAATAAGCAGAGTGTATGTGTGTTGTCTATTGACTGTCTATAGGTGCATATTACTAACAAGCCCTTTAAATAAAAAAAAATATATATAAAATATATCACCATTGACTTCAGACCTAGGTTTATGTTGGTCAATGGCGCAGTCGTTTTCACGTCATTTCGCCTGAACACACCTGATTTTCAGACCAGCATGCCCATGGGCGAAAAAATGGGAATGAGAGAATTTGCTATTTAAACAATGTGGCACTGGACGTGAAAATGATAACTATGTTGGGTTTGTTGGGCAAAAATAGTAGCCTGCCATTGCATTGACCCGGATGTATGATAGGGTCCATGGCAACAGTAGTCAGGATAATGAAGCCAGACTATATGCACAGGACATCTCCACAAGATGAGAATACATTCAGTTGAAAGACGAGTCCCTATTGAAGCTGAAGAATTAACAGAGAGAGGAAAAACATTGTGGGAACTCAGAGGTTGCTGTGAAAATAAAGAGGAGAAGGTAACGGAGATGAGTGAAGAGGACACACAGAACTGCTACAAGTATGCATCAATAAAATCCGGCCTGGCAAAGAGGAGAAGAAACACATGTGGAGGTCAGAGGAAGAACGGAAAGAACGAAGGAAGGGAGGAAGGAAAAAGGAAAAAATGGATAAATGATGTGAAAAAAAGACAGGGAAAGAAAAATGAATGAATGGATGGATGGATGGATGGATGGATGGAAGGAAGGAAGGAAGGAAGGAAGGAAGGAAGGAAGGAAGGAAGGAAGGAAGGAAGGAAGGAAGGAATGGAAGGAAGGAAGGAAGGAAGGAAGAAGGAAGGAAGGAAGGAAGGAAGGAAGGAAGGAAGGAAGGAAGGAAGGAAGGAAGGAAGGAAGGAAGGAAGGAAGGAAGGAAGGAAAACAGAGAGCAAAGGAAACGGAATGCCAAAAAGAAGGGAACAAAGGAAATAAGAAATGGAAAAAGAAGGAATCAAGGGAAAGGAAACAGAATGAAGAAAATCAAAAGGAAATAAAGGAAAGGGAAAAGGAAAGAAGAAAGGAAGTAACAAGGAAAATGAAGCAAAGGGAAGAGAAAAGGGAACAATGTAGGATGTAAAAAGATCAAGTCAACCAGAGAAAAGAAATGCGAAGAAGGAAGGGAAACAGAGAAAAGGAAAGGAAAGGAAAGGAAAGGAAAGGAAAGGAAAGGAAAGGAAAGGAAAGAAGAAGGAAAGGAAAGGAAAGGAAAGGAAAGGAAAGGAAAGGAAAGGAAAGGAAAGGAAAGGAAAGGAAAGGAAAGGAAAGGAAAGGAAAGGAAAGGAAAGGAAAGACAGAGTGGTTAGAGGAGGTGTTCACTGCTGGATAGCAGTTATAGAGAGAAATGATCTGAAAATGAAAGAGAGCAGAGACTGTGTTATTTCCCCTCTCTGAGTCCTGATACACACTCACACACACACACTCATCTCCTCCAGCCAGAGAAGGAAACATCACGCCCCTGCATTACCACTGCAATGTCAATGAGGACTATATATCATTGACTGTATGAATGGATTTGTTTTTGCATAGGTCTTGCAAGAAGCTATTTAAAGGCTGAGCAGCAGCGTTCATTTGTTTTGCAAACCTCAGCCCAATTCAGGCACAGAGCAAAAGTCTTAAAATAGCTTCAGGCACAAGGCAGTAACTTCAGGCTTCTTTTCACATGTATATATTTTTAGAAGGCACCACTTTTTCTATTGTTCACATTTACTGCTAAGGATTTCAGCAAAACCCTATAACTGAAGAATTACACTTCATAACTCATGCTGCACTGTTTGTGCTACAGGCATAAATTATATCTGAAGGGTGAGCTAGTCCTTTTGTAAGCATGCAGTTTTTGCAAGGTACATGATAAAAAAGTGGGACCAGCTACAATACCCCAGCAGCCATACAGCAACATCCTGGTGACAACACCCTATTAACCACCAATCCCCAAATAACTTCCAAAAACATCTTTGCAATAATACACGCACTGGGATAAGGCGGTCTTCCAATATAGTCCAGAAAATTTAAAGGCACAATATGTAATGTTTCAGCATTAAAAATATAAAAGATCACTATATCTATGTTATATATTTTTTAAAGTTGTGTGTTTACATTATCCCGACAGTTCCAATTAACTTCTAAATCCAGAGAAATTAATATTTTAATTCGAAGACACGGACCGTGTCTTTATTTCCGTTATGTCGCCCGTCTTTCACGTCATATCCACGTTTGCGTCTTGCTTCCTGCGGAACTCGGCGGAACCGCCAAACTCAAAGAGGAACACTGACAGACAGTATAAGGGGAACCCCCATATAAAAAAGTCTGTATGATAATGGATCATGACTACTCTTTGCCTGTACGTTTTGTCAGCTCAACAAAGCGCAAACGTACGGGTGAAAAAAAATGACCCGAGAAGATTTTGGGACAGTAGAAGAAGCAAGAGACGTGTAAACCTTGGAGAAGCCTTTGAAAGATGGCGAAATCTTCGTGACAAGCTCGGACTGCAGAGAGATGCTGATCTCGCTTTCGTTTTAATAAACAGGTAATTTAAGTAACCATTCAGCTAACATAATAATCATATAATCATAACATGCTGTATGTTTGCATATTGCATAGCGATCTTGACCACATTGAGACGCGTTTAGCTTAATACGTATACATTTTGTATTGCATCGGCTTTTCAAACAGGTGGATTCTGTGTTTTTGGAGACTGAAACTGAGACTTTTTAAAACTGAGAGTATATTTCTATCCGTATATTTGGTGACACGATGATGTCATGTGTAAAACGCAGATGGACTAGCTATTATTGGTTTTATATGTAGCTGGAGAAAGTAACGTTAGCTTCATAAGGTAATATGCCACAAGGTGACCGTCACTTTTATTATATGTTAATACTAGCTACATATAATATCGATTTAATAATGATCTACTTATTCATATATCTCTGAGTTCCAAAATAAATGTTTATTAGAATGATTGATGAACGTGGGGAGCGACACAGCGCGTGTTCCAATGAACAACGTATTGCTGGTGCTGGTTCTCTCATTTACTATTTTATGTTGGTAATGATAAACTAAATTGAAATGTATTTCCTTATTGAACAGTTGATATACAGAATGTTCGACAATCGCGGATGCCATGTCAACATATCTATAATTTGAGTAACTCAAATTATGATGCGCGGTTAATATGTCAACATAGCCTACCAACTTATAGGTATGTTGACATAGCGACCGCCCGCACAACATTCTGTCTCACACATTAGCTAACGTTACTGATAAGTTTGTTGAGTAACGGTAGCTCACTGCTATTTCATTAGATTGACATTATACAAAGTGAAAAGCCGTAACTAAACTTAACAATAATAGAGATGTAATATAACAATTACCTTGTCAGTGAACATGTTTTCTGCTGGAGATGCCAGATTCGCTGGTTGACAGTGGCAATAATGACAACAACTCCCATGAGCCCACGCACTTTCCCGACGTCATCAAAGTACGTCTGTTGTTATTATTTTGAATGAGTGACCCCTAGTGGCCAAAAGTTGCATACTGCACGTTTAAGTTAAAAATAAATACATTTCTAGAGTAAAAAAAAAAAAAAAAAAAAACTAAAAAAAAAAAAATCTAACATTAATCAATGTCTGTGTTTAGTATATATTTTGTGTATATCATTGTAATATCTAATTTATATACTATTATATTAATATATTAGACTATATTTTGTTTTCTTTTTAAATTTAGTTAACGTTTTGGAAATGTTGTTGTGTTTTTGTTATCTTTTGTTATTGATAACAATTAAAACTATATAGTTTATTAATGTTTACTTTATTTAGTTTTAGTTATTTTAGAACTTCGTGAAAAAAAAAATCATGAAATGAGAATTAACATTTTATTGTATTTTTAGTTGGGGGGGAGGGGTGAAATGCTGTTTCATGCATATTGAGCTTACACTGTTAAAGACTTGGATTCCCATCCTTAACATGGACAAAGTTTCAAAAAAAAAAAAGAAAAAAGTTGGATGTTTGATTAAATATTTCTGTGCCAAAAATATTCCTTCCGGTTTTGTAAAGTTTTTTCCGAGTATGTGTCTATCTGTCTAGCCTGACGTGGTCATAATCAATTCTAGTCAGAATATGAGTCTGAAACTGCTCCATTGGGCTGTGATTATGGGGCGTGTTTCAACCGAACCAGGAAAGACATCAATTGGATAGACCAACAACCAATCAGAACAACGAAGCAACGTCAACAGAGCTCAACTGCACTGTGTTGCCAAGTCCGCGTTTTTTTTCCGCGGGTTGTTTTCTATGTCCGCGGGTTGAAGAGACTATTATGTGATATATAGCCCCATGAGTGTGAATTTTAGCAGGCAACCTTGCCAAAATAACACACATTTTACCCCCAAACGCCATTTTTTTCCCGGAGTACACCCTGGAGAAGCTAATGTGTAGGGCAAGTAGTTGGAGGGTTTTGTTGTAAAAACTTGGCAACCCTGTCTGCACGCATGCTGGAATACACGATCTTTGCCGGTGTTGTAAAACCAATAAAAGAATTTAATGATACACAGAGTACTTACCCAACATGATCATCATTTCTGAGAGAAATTGTGAAGGTGAATGCATATACAAGCAAGCTCTCCGTTTAGGATTCGAACAAATATAATCCAAACCCCTTTGATGACGTGATGATTACATTACTGTTGATCATCTGTCCGTCATCATCTAAAGCCCGCCCTGATGATTTCATTGGTCTGAACAGTTTCTGTTCGGGGATAATTACCCCTCTATAGATCAAGTCCAGACCGAACTGCCCGACCTAAAATTGTTGAGGGCGGGGCTAAGTTCGGCTGGCATCCAGGCTACTATCTGACATCAGATATGGCAGAATGTCCTGGTGCGGGCGGTACAGAATCTTCTCCCGGAAGGGCACATGTGACTAGAATGAGAGCGCAAGCGCTTTAGGGAAGCTGGCTGCGCTGCAGTCACAGGAGTTCACGAAATCAACAATGTCACCAAAGAAGTGCGTTTTTGGTTGTCAGGGCAAGATAACCCTGAACAGCTTCCCAAAGAAACCAGCGTTAATGGGACAGTGGATGGAGTTAGTTTTTCCGGAGCAGCAACAGAGTTGTGCAAGTGTTTTTGTTTGTTCCCTGCAATTCGGCGACAACGGTTTATAAACAAGGTGCAGTTTAACTCGGTTCCAGCGATTAATGTTCACGACGGTCGTGTGTTTGAAGCAGGCGGTGAGTAAAACTGCTTCAAATGTCTTTGTGTTGTTAGCTATCGACTCGTTCATTCAAATGTGCTACTGTTCCATTGTTTTTCTATGAAAACACTCATGAGTCTAACGTGCAAAACCGTTCTGCTTGCTACTGCTAACATTAAATCACATACAATAGTCCATAAATCAAATTATGTTCTCATAAACCACGCGCAAACACACACAAATGTTGTAAAACTAGTTACTGTAACGTTACATACCATTGAGACGCCCTGCTGTAGTCGTCATTGCTGCTTCTCCTGTTCAATTTCAGCCTCTAAATCTGAGTCTGGATCATAAATGTATGGCTAAATCTGACTGATCTCAATGGTTTATTTAGGATATACATTTAAAAAAAAAAAAATTTCACGATTAAGGATGTCAGAGCTTTCAGAAGCTTTCAACGCAATAGCTGCGTGCTCATCATTCTTTAGCTCTGTCCACACGATATGCCTTCAGCCACTCTTTTTTAGGAAAGACTCGGTACAATGTATCTTTATTTTCATAAGTATAATAAAACTAAAGACTTTTAGGAGATATGAAGGATGCCATACTACTCTATAGCCCCTTTCACACTGCGATTCCGGCAAAGACACGGATAATGCGACTCGGCATTTGTTCCCGGACCGCTAGATTTGGTCCATTCACACTGCCAGCGAAATACCGTAATATGTGCGCTTTTACACACAACCCGTAACGGTCCCGGGTCGAGTTGACACGTGACATCCGGATGTGATGTATAATGGCGAGCGATCTCAGCTTCAGCACGGATAGTAAGGAGCTCCGTGGTCTCGACTTGTGTCCAGTTTGCGCACATTTCTGCATGTTTAATTTTAGTTTCTTTTGTATACGAACACTCTCTGCGTTTAAAACACCGACGAGCTCTTCTGGCACTGCAGGGTTGTATTATTGAAAAAACAAGCTCTAGGAGTCGCACGATAACTACGTACACGTTGCGGCATTAGTTTCGGCTTTTCACACAGCGCTCATCCCAGGTCGAATCCCGCAATGTTACTAGGTCCCTGACCCGGGTTCAATTCGGTAATCAATTCTGGGACGTGGTTGCTTTCACACAGAAGGCGACCCGAGAATATTGAAGTTTTAGTTTAACCCCATTATCATTATCATCTAAAAGCCCATTTGTTTTGTGTATTATAAATTATTTATTCATACAGAAAAAATATATTATTAAAAACCCACTGACAACCACCCATAGTACCACAGCAGCAACTTCTGCATAGGCAGACACCATTCCCATTTTCTTCAGAATGCGTAAAATCATTGTTAAAATGTTTTTCAGTCAGTAAAGGACTGTAAGAGTGGTAGAGGTGGAAAGCTATAGACAGTGGACAGACACAAGAGACAGAAAGAGAAGGAGTTTTGCCCTATGCTTTACGTAGCACCTCTAGGTGAGCGCACACATGGCCACGCGTGGGCAGGGACTGGCCAGGAACAAGGCACAGACCGACTAGTAAAAATAGCTGCCCTCCCTGGCCTCTCTTTCTTCTGCCTCCAGCACTTCCACTAATATTAGTAAATACACAGAGCTCACGGCCAGAGCAAACACACAGCGCACTAACTCACGCCTGGGGCTCGGATAACACAGCCGGCATCTCCTGCCTTTAACAAGGCCTCTGCTGAATCTCCTCCTGCCGTAATGAGCAAAGAAGGGCTGTGGAAGAGAGCTTTAATGACAGCGAGACTGCGCTATGGACAGAAAGAGCTCTTTGATTTATGTCTGTGAACATAAATGTTTGCATTCCATGAACATGTCAGTGTGATTCACCTTGTGTTGCTCCCCTGTAACACAGTGCTCAAGCTTGTGGTGTTATTATAAAACAGTTCACCTGGGAATAAATATTCTGTCATCATTTATTAATCTGAACCTGCATGACTTTCTTTATTCTACAGAACACAAAGAGGTAGTTCACACAAGGGATGCCATAATGAATAGCGAACATGAGCTGTTAAGCTCTCACAATGCCAAAAAGAATAGTTTTTTGCAATATTAAGATGCGTTTTGGTTGTTCAGATCACAAGTAGACGAGGGAGATGCATTAGCATTTACACCTGGAGTTTTAATCCGTATTTTGGGATTTTTCAGATCTTTTGATCTAATGGAGGAAATAAGCTCACACAATTTACATTTGAATGCGACCGGAGACAATGGAAAAACGCACAGAGCTATATATATTCTCACTCCCAACTCCTCACATTGATGCTTGGTCAGGACCCCACTGTGTTGATTTTTAACACACAGGGTACACCTTTAGCGTCATCTTTTGACGTGTGCTCCATTGATTTAAGTTGTTTGCCCAATGTGTCAGATCAAGACACATAATTCTTTGCGTTTGTAAAAGTAGACATCATTTTACAAATATTTTTTATAAACTTTTATATTTTGGAGCAACCCAACTCCTACCCTAAACCTACCCACTTGTCAACAATATAAAACTCGTAATAGGCAAATAAAACTACAGGTCACAGGTATTTACTAGGGATGCACCGAATCCAGATTTTTGAGGTTCGGCCGAATACCGAATCCACTGGTTAAGATTCTGCCGAATCCGAAACCGAATACAGAATCCAACTCCCATCTTCAGTCCATCATCACAGTAAACACATTAATGACATAAACAACGTCCACAGCAGTGCATTTTTAATTTAATTTTAATAAAATAAAAATAAAATTAAAAAAAGGCAACATTATGCCAGGATGACTGTGCCATATTGTTGTCTGTAGATTCCTTCATGCACAACTCTTTTCTCTCAGATGGGAAGTTCGGTTCTTTTCCGCGAAACGGTTCTTTCGGACAGTTCGTTTCAAAGAACCGGTTAAAAAAACCGGATCACCGCTTCTTTTACGTCCTTACGTAATGACGTCATTTCTATCATCCCGGAGGATGAAAATACATTCAAACACATTCATATAAAGTATTTGTAATCAAAACTTAGTATAGTAATAATTATTATTGTCATCATCATCTTGGATACATTTTTTTAATTCATGTTTTGCAAAAGCACTCAATACAGCCATGGTCATGCAAACACTGATGTTTTACACAGATTAAATAAACTTACATTGACATAACACAAAACTTACACAAATCCTTGGTTCACCCGTGCTCATTTATTATCAGCATCAGTTTTCCGAGAGAAACAGCAGCCATCCCACTCCGAGAGAAACAGTTCGGTTCAAGACGACGCTATCACGCATGCAGTATCTCAGCTCACCGGTTCTCACAGCAAAACATGTCTCAGTTCAGTCAACTGTTGGAGTTACAACATATACTTCAAGATATTAGTTTATTTCTAGTCTGAGGGACTGTCACTCATGTCAGAAAGTGAGTAACTATAGTAACTTGTGAGATCAGCGCTGATTTGAGACGTGAACCGATTCAGTCCGATTTGGTGAACTGGTTCGACTGGATCACTAAAAAGATCCGGTTAAAAAGAACGATTCGTTAGCGAACCGGACATCCAGCGGCTATTGTTTAGGGTTTCATGCCACCACGAGACAAATCGGCATTGCAAATTGAACATATAGCTCGACTTGAATTGCCTTCTTGTAACTGAAAGTACTGCCAAACAACACTTTCTGTTCCATTTCCACTCTCTCACAGCCTACTGAATTCGAACGGTCCACCTAGTAAACACGTTGCCATAATCCACCACGGCATCATGTTCGACCAGTATCACGTAGTGCAAGCGGGTTCGGTTCGGTGGAAAAAAATTCTAAGGTTCGGCAGAAACCGAACCCAGTCAAAAAGCCCAATATTCGGCCGAATCCGAACCCTAATCCTGGATTTGGTGCATCCCTAGTATTTACTGCAAAAACAGTATACAATTTTTAAATCATGTTGTATTCGTCTACTGCAGTCATATGATATCTTCATGTAAAGAACACTCCACTCAATCAAAAGATACACACTTCCGACCCTTTAGCATGATGCAATCAGTCACCAGACAAAATGAGAGCCAATGACAGTTTACAATCAAAGCTGATGTAATGACGCATTTGTTCAAGAGACATACGGCAGCCACACTGTAAAAAAATATTGTTGTTTTTTGTTGGTTTAACTTTAAAAAGTAAGTAACCTGGTTGCCTTAAAAATTTGAGTTTATTGAAATTAAAAATTTGAGTTGATACAATGAAGGAAATTTGTTTAATAAATAGAAACTCAAAATATTTTTGTATCTGAACCACATTAAAAATGTGATAAATCATGAAAATAGCACTATTTGGCATGTTTCACTGCGTCATCAGAAATAATACACACACAATTATCCAATATGCTTACAAAATATTTTAATAATATTTTAATAAAGGTTGTCGAATCTCAAAAAAATGTTCATTGTATTAACTCAAAATTTTAATTTCAATGAACTCAAAATTTTAAGGCAACCAGGTAACTTTTTTTCAAAAAAATTTTTTAAAGTGCAGTAGCCTGACCTAGTCATACTCAATTCTAGTCAGAATATGAGTCTGAAACTGCTCAATTAGGCTGTGATTATGGGGCGTGTTTCAACCCAACCAGGAAAGACATCAATTGGAGACTTACAACCAATCAGAACAACGAAGCGACATCAACAGAGCTCAACTGCACTGTGTTGCCAAGTCCGCGTTTTTTTCCCGCCGGTTGTTTTCTATGACTACCCCGATTTTGCGCAGCATGTAAACGCATTAACCTGCTTTCTGTCAGCTTACTGAAGTGTGCATGTGTGATAGGTGACAAAATCGGAAACTTAGAGCAGATTTAAATGCATCCAGACAGAGCGATCTAGCGTTTTGCATAAAATAAAGACATATATCACAAACACAGACTTTTAAAGACCCAGAACATTGTAAAGATGTGTTCTTATCTCATGCAGCAGAAGTAGAAGAGGTTCAGTCAAAACACTGCACCTGTAACAGCATGAGGGAATAATATGAGCCGTTAATCTCTCGCTTTATTTAACATCACAACTGACGTAGCATTTGAAAAACTCAGAGTCAGATACAGACATTATTATTTTTGACGTCAGGTTATAAGGAAATAACCTGGTTTATTAATAAAGTCATGTAAACGTGGTTTACTTGCATTGTCAGTTGACTGGTTTTCATGTAAACGGTGAAAACATGGTTATTTCAATAAGCTGAATTTTTTTTTTTTTTTTGAGCTATCAGCTTACTGGTGTGCATGTAAATGCACCCAGTGTTTCTCAACCCTGTTCCTGGAGGTGTAAACTTTTTATGTGTCTCTTATCTGACCCATATGTTTTTGGAGTCTCTGCTAATGAGCTGATGAGTTGAAACAGGTGTGTCTGATTAGGAAGTGTTTGAAAATGTGTAGGGGTGGTGTGTGTGTAGAAACAGGGTTGGGAAACAGTGTCATAGCTGATTGTGATTCTCAAATTAGAATATACACATTTTACAATTGCACAAAGGAGATATTAAAGCTAAAGTGCATGCTAACTTTTTCAGCAAGAAATGACTTTCGTTCTGTTCCTCACACAAAGCTAGGCATCAAAGAAATATAGCACAGAAGTCTCATAAATAAAAAACTATACTTTAAATTTCAGTTTGTTCTTCATACAAAGATGGAAGACTTCAATGCAAATTCAAATATGGAGAATTATTTAAAAACAAAAAAAATTCAAACCAATTTTTTTGAGCTTGACAGCTTTTGGTCACCGTTTACATTAATCCAGCCTAGAATTCATATATAATTTTTAATGAAGAAAGTATAACAACGCAAAACATGGCAATGATTATCTCAGGTAACGTTTATGTGCTTTATTAAATGTCATAAGCCCTATTTGGACAGGATTAGATTAACATGGGGACGTCGGGGTAAAGTCATTTTACCTCAGGACGTCTATAATATTAATGGTCAATTCGCACGGGATTAAGACATCTCAGTAAAACTAGCAGGAGTGGGAGGAGTAACTCGCTTTACACACCACGGAACCTCTGTGTCGTCATGTGCGTATGACGTTGCTGTTATCACGTGAGCAAACACACACGAGCGCCAGTCTGTACTCCGTCTACAATATAATGTTTGTTTATAATAAACAGTTACATCCAGTCTAACGATTCTGAGTGGATTGTGTTGGTAATAGACACTTTCCTAGAGCTAAAATAAGTGTTGTGCCTCTAATAAGAGCTTTTGATCTTCGTTTTGTTTTAAATGATATGCGGAAAATACTGGAGTTGTCCCTCCACCTACAACGCAACCGAATGCTTCAAGTGCCTCAAAGCTCGCAAAATTTGTTTAAAAAAAAAACGTTTAAAAAGGAAATGATGGAATTTTACCTCGCATTTTTACAGCGGGTCTATTTGAACGGGATTAGTATTACCCCAGGTCATTTTTCCGGACCTTATTACAGAAGGTAAAAGTCTTGGTAATCTTTACTGACATTGTCCGTAATGACTACCGAGATGGCACATTCGGACGGGGCTAAAATCACCGAGAACCTCTGGTAATAATTACTTTACCCCCACGTCCCCATGTTAAACTAATCCAGTCCGAATAAGGCTTTAGTCATACTAAACTCAACAGTGGATAATCCACCTCATATCTTGAAAAAGAGCATTCAAACTGTGAACAAACAAGTATATTCTATGTCAAAAGTTGTTTTAATAAATCAGTAGGGATTTTGTTTTGTAATTTTAATGGTGTAATAAGTACTAATCTATTTCCTTGTGAGTACCGTCAAGATTATTCTCTGGTACCGCCCACAAGCTGTTCTGATTGGCTGTGATTTTTGATTGATTTTTGTCGCGTCGGGTCTAGTGTGGACAGACAAATAGCTTGAGGCTGGAATCTTACCACACCGCATCTAGTTAGGACACGGTGTAAAACAAACTCAACATTGGATTTCTCTAAAATTACCCAAATTCACTAAGTACTTTCTCTACTTGGTTATTAGACTTGCAGATGACTATGGTACCCGGGGAAACTGCTACAAATTCCCAGAATTTATCCAATATTTGGCTTCTGAGCTCAGATATTTCTCCATCACATGGGTTTTAAATTATTAGATCAGTGAAGAAGCAAGAAGTCTTCCTTCACTCTGGAGTCAAATATTTCAACATACACTGAAAGCGAATGTGAAATCCAATAGAACAAAATCATATAATTTCATAGGAACATTTTGTAACTAGTGAGAAGAAAGAAAAATAAGCGGACCTGATCCACATCTTTTGTTTGTCTCCCCAGCCATTCTCATGAATATATTATTCAAATTCCACCAAATAGCTTTAAATATAAGACTCTGAGCTTTTTCTTGTGAGACTCTTATGTAAAGGCCGAATACAAGCTGAAATGGGCTTGTGTTTCCTATGAAAAGCTATAGATCATCAATATCAAATGGTAAACGTTAACCTGTCAGAAAGCATTTGCTGTTATCCAGGGTGGGCATGGGGGATTTATAGATGTACATGATGGCAAAAGAAATCACTCCCATGTCTTTCTCACCTTGCTGCAACAGAAGGCTATAAAGCAAGCCAGGCTCCAGAACACACGCAGCATTTCGTCTGGGCCAGATAAGACTCTCTCAAATTGAATTGTCAAAGAGAGACAATATTTTAATAACACTACAAGTCAGGAGGAAACAATGAAATGGCATATTGCAAAGTCATATGCATAGTAGACTGCATATAGCAAGGAATGAAGTAAGAGTTTTGTTTAAAGGAGACCAGAGAGTTTTACAGCAAACAAACGTTGAAGTAATATTACCACATTTGTACCATTTCATTTATCAAATTATTAAAGGTGAACTATGTAGTATTTTTGCAGTAAAATATCCAAAAACAATATCCCAGTACCTACAATATCCCAGAAGTTTCCAACTATTTGTAAATTGTGAGAAAATTGCTATTTTAACTAAGGACAGGGACGTTTCAGCATTGCATTTGAGCGAGTCGCCTGTCAATTGCGTCATATCTGAGTTACCCTCGGTTTCGGCTTTTATTTGGCAGGAGCGCTTTACTCTTAGCAGTGTGAACAAGTGAACGCACGGAGTAACGCCTAGCATCGTTTTGAACACACTTAAATGTATCTAATATGATAAACAGAGCTACATTACCTCAAAATCATAACCGGAAGAGCGGATCTGTGCAGGCGCTCGCCGAATGTGTCCCGTCCCGTCATAATAAAAGTCCCGGCATTCGCGAGGCGGGTATTTGTTTAACAATCGCTCCAGCAGCTGTGCTCAGGTCCATAACACTCTGTCCTGCTCTGCTTTAGACTACAGTAACATTAATAACCGCATGCATGAACGTGATTTCTGCCCGAGTCCTATTTTCCACCGGCTGTGATGAGAAGACCACATCTCCCAAGATGCTGCGCTCACACATTGCGTCATCAAACTACGATTTGTTTTGAATAGGCGCCCTCCAGTGGACGGAAAGCTCCATAGTGCACCTTTAACCAAAAGAATTTGGGATTTGTTATGGTTGGCTGTTATAGTATGTATATCATTTCTAAATAGCTAAACAAATGCAGATTCTTCTTCTTGTACAGTCATGCAGTGTGAAACCTGACGCCAATCCATCGGTCAATATGAACACAGCAGCAGATAGGCCAGCACATGCCATTGTTTTGGATGTTCAGTCATTTCCTTCTCGAAATATATACATCATAAAAGCTGTCAGGTTGTGAACGTTTCTGCATGCCTTTAGGGTCGGTATCTTTAGGTTTGGTGTTAAAAATGTGAATGCCAAGTGGGCAGGATTATTATTTTTATTTTGGTCTGGATCAAATGAATCAAGCGAACCGTACTACAAGTGTGAACACTCTTAGGGCAGGAACACGCCACGCTTGGCAGATTAAGTTTGATTAAAACAAAAGTGCGGTTCATTTGAATAAGTGTGAACGCTGCCATCCGAACATCGGTGCTTCTAAATGAACTCAACTGAAATATGAGCGCATCACGGACCCAAGGCACCTAAATAAACCAAAATACACCTGTCATAGTGTGATGTTGTCCATTACAGTTCGTTATAAGCATTGGAGAAATGGCATCTCCTTGGCACTTTTATTACTCCTTTACACATTTTATAACCTTTTCACAAGTTCCCCGCTTGTAAAAGTGCATGTTTTTTAAAGCTGCTTTTTATTAATCTTTAGGTCTGGTGTTAACTTTCAGTGTGAACACTAAGTGAACAAGGACTAAGGGTGTGTTCACACTTGTAGTTTGGTTTGCTTGGCTCGTTTTAACCTTGCACCTAATGATACCGATCCTAACGGCATATGGATATGTTCACAAGCTGCTTGGTCAGCTTTTTACTTACAGAACTTAGAGAACATCCAAAACAATGCTTTGTGTGGCTAAATGTGCTCATTGTGTGTGTGTGTGCGTGTGTGTGTGTGTGTGTGTAGTACATATGATGGTATTTTGACCACCTGAGAACTTGTGAAGAGCTTATAAAATGTGTAAAGGAGTCAAAACAGCGGCAGAAATCGCTCCGTCACACACACAAAACAAGATCTGTTGCGAGGAGATGCGGTTCTGATGCCTGTGCCGAACTGTGATAGTTCATTTTTCATTCAAACCACACCAGAGTTTGTTCGGAAGCAGACCGAGACCCATCTTTTCAGCAGACCGAACTACAAGTGTGAACACACCCTAATTATCTTTTCTCATCCGGACCAAAAAAACCCGAAGAAAATCAAACTACATGTGTGTAAACTGCGGCAGGACAGTGAACAGTCATACAATTATGACTGAAACTGAAGCACTCAAAGTTATTAAATCATTCAGAAGGGCTCAAGCTTTGACTGCTTTGAGACTTATTTTTCCAATCAGTCTTTAGCACTTCATATGTTGTCCTCTTGATATACCTGGAGCGCCTTGTTATATATCATGTGGACAAAAAAAAAAAAGAATTCCCCCCCCCCCCCCCCCCCCCCCCAAAAAAAAAAAAAAAAAAAAAACGAATTCCACAGGCTGGTTTCATAATCCTATAGATTCAGTAATTGGATTTTTTTCCCCTGAAAATTGGTTTCCAGTTTGACTGACTTGATGAGAATGTCAACATTTATGCTGTAAGGAGGAAGTGAGAGGTCACTTAAGGATAGAACGGATAAACTGTGTTTCAAACATAAAATAATCCGACGTTTCTTTACAGGTGAGTAATAGAGAGGAATGATTAAATGGCAGTTTTGTAGTGGCCATTGACTTGTGAACACACAACGGAACCAAACACAGCAAAGGTCAGACTTTTTTTTTTTTTTTTTGGCTGTACTTAACAGTGTCAATTATTGCACGTTGCCAGCAGAGATTGGCGCTAAAGGGGCTAACACTTTAAAATAACACCTCTTGACCCAAATCGGTTATAAATAACCACACAAACACCAAATCCACAGTGCTTCATAACAGCCAGAAACCTAAATCTTATTACGTCTTCACCATGGAGTCGGAGATTCAGTTGCCTATTTCAAAACACACACGGAGAGAGAGAGAGAGAGAGAGAGAGAGAGAGAGAGAGAGAGAGAGAGAGAGAGAGAGAGAGAGAGAGAGAGAGAGAGAGAGAGAGAGAGAGAGAGAGAGAGAGACTTTTGACTTTTAACACCCTTTTAATTTACACCATTTTTCAAAACATTACAATCTTAATATACAAAACACCTAATGATGCACACAAAAAAGTTACCAATTAAAAACCATATTTCCAAACTCATTCATTGTTACTAAAGCCTCTCTCACACCCCACCCTCATTTCAAAATAAGGTACATTATCAGTTTGTTTATAATATGCAAACTCAATAGCAACCCTAAATTCTACCAGTGATTTAAAAAGAGACAATAAATCAACATCTTGACCAGCATTTTTACATTGATGCGTTTTCAAGATTGCTAGCTTGGCTTGACCCATTAAAAAGTTGGCAAGCACACACTGTTCACGCCACAACTGTTTGTACTTACAACCAAAAATAAAAAGGTTTTTTGTAAAAGAAAATCCCAATTTCATAATTAGTCTTTCCAAAAGTACAAACAGTGAACCCAGCCTTGGACACTCACAAAATAGATGAAATACAGTATCAGAAGCCTTACAAAAAGAACATTCAGGTAAAACCGTATCATTAAACTTGGAAACAAAGGTATTTGTAGCCAACGCACAGTGAAGTATTCTCCACTGTAAGTCTCCACATTTTTTGGGAATGGGAGGCTTATACAACAGCCTCCATGAGGGATTCACATCTCTGGGTACAGAAAGGTAAGTCCTCCATTTAGTGTCTATCCTTTCCTTCAACTGCCCAAAGTGTGCTGATTTAACACAAATATAATAAACAGTTTTCTTCCCCATACATTGAAAATCCGAAGATTCAAATCCCTTTAGCAAAAAGACCTTGTGTTCTCTTCAATTTCCAAATTTTTAGGAACAACTTTCAATACTGGAAAATTCTTAACTACCAAACCATTAGCTAGAGCAGAATCTATAGACTCTGTAAATACTGGGGGGAAACAAGCTTTAAAGCTCTTAACTACCCCTTCCACTGTTCTTACTGACCTAATCCCGACCTGGTCAGCAAGTGACTGAGCTGTTCGCCACACCCCTTCTGTAATATCAAGCAGGTCTATAACTCTAGTTATTCCAGCATTCAAAAACGTTTTAATTAGAGAACTTGATAATTGAGGTTTTGGCTTAAAAAGAGGATTAGAAAACAAAGGTTCTGCACATCCATAATTTTCATCACTCACTCTTAAAAATTTTAACAAACTCCATGATCGAAAGATTGATGCGTAGAATTTAAAAAGAGAACAATGCACATTTTCAACATAAGGCTTCTCAATTAAAAATAACTCTTTGTCAAGGTCGGTTCCTCCAAGATCCTTAAGGATATACAAACAATAATCAATCCATGGCATACCATCAGAGCAGTACAACAGTTTTTGCAATGTTTGTAATCTCATTGCTGCAATTTTTGATTCAACATGTATAAGGCCTTGACCTCCCTCTATAACAGGTAAATATAGCACCCCCGGAGGAAGCCAATGATGGCCACTCCAAAAGAAATCCACAAATGCCTTTTGAACATTTAACAGCAATTCTTTAGGGGGATCTAACACCGTCACCTTATGCCAAAGCATTGAGGCGGCTAAATTATTAATCACCAGGCATCTCCCTCTATATGAGAGCTGTGGGAGAATCCACTTCCACTTTTGAAGTTTACCAGTTACCCGGTCCACCACTCCTTACCAGTTCTTCTCTATGTATTGGTCGGTTCCAAAATAAATACCAAGAACTTTTAAACCATCCTGGGCCCATTTACACTGCTTTGGCAAATTAGGAGGTCCTGTGCTATGCCAGTCTCCAATCAACAAAGAATTACATTTTTCCCAATTTATCCTTGCAGAGGTAGCCTTCTGAAAAATATTCAAACATGAAATGATATTATCAACATCATTTGAGTTCCTAATTATCAGAGTTACATCGTCTGCATAGGCTATACGTTTTACTTGGGGAACTTTAAGGCAGCCAGGGACACCAATACCACATAATCTTTGTCTCAACAGATTCAAAAAAGGCTCTATAGAAATAGCATAGAGTAAACCTGACAGAGGACACCCTTGTCTTATTCCTCTTGTCACTGAAAAGGGCCTTGTTAGCATACTATTTACTCTTAACATGCTATAAATATCACTGTACATGAGCTTAATAAAAGACACAAACTGATGACCAAACCCAAAAGCCTCAAGAGTCTTAAATAAATAAGAGTGGTCCACTCTATCAAAGGCTTTCTCTTGGTCCAAAGAGAGAAGGCCGATGTCCAGATTATGTCTTTTTGCCACTGAAATAATGTCCCTAACCAAGAAAAGGTTGTCAAATATTGTTCGGTTAGGGATACAGTAGGACTGATCATTGTGAATAATAGTGTCAATAGAGTTCTTCAACCTGTTGGTTAAGGTTTTGGAAAAAATTTTAAGATCAACACACAGCAAGGAGACAGGGCGCCAGTTTTTTAAACAACCAAGGTCTCCTTTTTTGGGGATCAGAGTTAAAACCGCTCGCCTGCAGCTCAAAGGAAGGGTCTTTCTTTCAATACTTTCTAACAAAACATCATACAAGTCCTGGCCAACTAAGTTCCAGAATGTCTTGTAAAACTCGGCTGATAAACCGTCCAAACCAGGTGACTTTCCAGGATTCAACTCATGGACAGCCCTTGAAAGTTCAGTCATCATCAAAGGGCTCTCAAGATCCATCTTGTCCTTCTTTGATAATTGAGGTAAGCCACTCAAAAGAACATCAGCTTCCTCTCCATTACATGGCTCTGAACGATATAAATCTTCATAAAAAGAAATAGCAAATGCATTCACTTCCTTCTGCGTTGTTAGAACTCTTCCATCTGGAAGTTTCAATTGATGAAGATTCTTATTCACTCTTGCTTTTTTTTTTTCAAGTCCAAAGAAAAAAGAAGTAGGAGAATCCATGTTATTTAAACGGATGAATTTTGCCCTTAAAAGGGCAGTTTTGCCTTGTTCTTCCGCCAAACTTTGTAAAAGAAACTTATTCCTTTCAAAAGACTCATTGGAGATGGAACTTGTTGTATTATCACTGGTTTGTCCAAGAATTTCCTGCTCAATGGCTCTCATCTTCTCCACCAAGGCACTTCTGCTATGTGCAGTAAACTGCTGACAAAAAATTTTAATCTGTACCTTGCCCACATCCCACCATTGACTTAAAGATGGGAAATTTCCTCTCTCCTCTCTCCAAGAATTCCAAAAAAGGTGAAAAGAGTGAATAAAGCAGTGATTCTGAAGTAGCCTATTATCAAAGTGCCAAAGTGATTTATAAGATTTAGTGGCCCCAACAGAAATAGCCATAGAAATATAATGATGATCTGAGAGAAAAGTAGGCGAAATAGAATTCCTAAAAAACCTTCCCCTATTACAGGCTTCAGTATAAAAACGATCAAGCCGAGCTCCAGACATATTATTTGAGTTCACTTTCATCCAGGTATACTGTCTAAGCCCAGGAAATGTATTTCTCCACAAATCGACAAAATTATAACAATCAACTATACCTTTAAGAATCCTAGCTGACGGAGGATGTGGTTCACTATGATTCCGATCCAGCTGCTGATTTAAAGTACAGTTAAAATCACCCCCCAGTATGGTGATATTATCCCGGGGACAATTTGATAATTCATCTGATAGTTTTTCAAAAAACTTAATGCGCTCCCGGCCATCATTGGGAGCATAGACATTAAATAGAGAAAAATGTATATCACTTACAGTAACATCTACCCGTAATAATCTTCCTGGTATTATCTCAAAACTCTTAAAAATACCACCAACCCGGGCTGAAAACAGAATTGCAACCCCCGTACTAACATTTGTTCCATGACTCAGAAACACATCCCCCTTCCAATCACTAAACCACTGTGACTGATTCTGCAAATCTGTATGCGTTTCCTGAAGTAAGATCACATCAGCCTTTTTCAGAATTAAATAATCAAAGAGATCATTTCTTTTTACTGTACTACGACAGCCATTAATGTTTAAAGACCCGATATTTAACAAAGTCATGACAATAATTATAATGGGAACAACCCACCACATCTTTCTTTTAACACTCTTCATAGAATCAATGTTTTTTCAGACGTGACTTTAAACTTGTTCTAACCCCACTTACAAGTTTTTTAAGCCTGTAGCGTTTTGGTTGATCCAGTTCTTCTAACGTCGCTTTTCGCATGGCAATAGCACCAGACTCAACAAAAAGTTCCAAATCAGGAAAATATTTTTCCAATTTAGGTTTTCTTTGATTCTTAGTAGCGTCTAGGAAATTACACAACTGTTGTACTGTATAAAAAGGAGACTTCAAGTGAGAAGTAAGATAATTCCCCACAGAATGTCCTTGTGAATCTCCATCATGTTCTTCTCCCATTTCTGGACATTCACATTCAGAATCGTTCTCAGATAAATCATCAGTTCTCTGTGACAACAGATCTACATCTATATCAACCTGTAACAGGTTACTGCTTTGTATCGGCAAATTTTCAGGCTCCCTTTGTTTTTCTGGGCATTCTGAATCATTACCTACCCCAGCAATAATGAGCTCTTCATCAGCTTTAACAACTCCATCTACATCTTGTGTAACGGAGGCACTATCTGTATCTACAGTAGGACAATGTTGTCCAAGCACATCAGAGCTCTCTCCACTGTTTGATACAGCTGTGTCATCTTTCTGTACATTATCAGTACTTTCTGCAACGCTATTATCTACAGCAGTATTCACCTGTTCCGTTGTAGAATTAAGCTCTTTCTCCTTTTCAGCCTCCAAATTTAAAGGACACGATTGCCTCACATGACCCTGTTTCCCACATGTAAAACATTTCATTGAATCAACAGTGATAAAGATCGTATAATCTTTCCCATTCAACGTTAGTTTTACAGCTACTTCAAGGTTTTGGAACTCAGCATTTAAAATCATGTACGTATGACGTCTAAATGACATGATATGCTTTAATTCTGGTTTTTTTAAACCAAGCGGAATCATTTTGATCGGTCCCATTAATTTGCCATAACGCCCCAGAATGCGCTCAAGTGTATCATTTGGAATGAACGGCGGAATATTGGAAAGGATAACTTTTTTCGAAGGGTTAGACAGTGGCAAAACCGGAATGAATGCATCTCTCACAGACAATCCATGTTCAACCAAATCATCAACCATAGACGTTTCCTTCAGAAAAATAACAACTGCCTTATTCATTCTTGATGCAGACAAAATGTTCAACGCACCGACTGCATTGCCGACAGCAATTAAACAATCTTCCACTGATACGGTCTCGTCTGATAAACATTTGCACCCATGGCGCGCAGTCAAAGACGCAAAGCCATCCGAATTTGATCCCATTTCCACTCTCCTTTGCCGACAAAGTCAGCGAATAAATATGCCCGAATTAATCAATAAGTAAACTCAAACTATATGCACCTTACTCTAAAATAGAAAAGGGAAAGAAAGTTTGAAAACTCACTCAAACACCTCGCTCAGTCATTCACACTCCTCCCGACACTCCCGCACATGCGCACAGTGAGAGAGAGAGAGAGAGAGAGAGAGAGAGAGAGAGAGAGAGAGAGAGAGAGAGATGTGCATCTTGAGACAAAACAATGGCACTGACATATTTTGTGATATGTCCGTGCAATTTGTTTTCAGTTAAAACAGTTCAAAAATGCATTTGGGACTAGGCATAAGCCTTGGCTGTGGAACAGTGGAATAAAAGGTTTGGTTACACTTTATTTTAATAGTCACTTTAGACCTTCTAACTATATGTCAACTGGCTCTCATTAGTTTGCAGCTTCATGTCAGCTAACTCTCAGACTGTTAGGTTAGGGTTAGATAAATTGGCATGTAGTTGCAAAGTTAAACCTTTTTCATAGCACCGCCATCTTTGATTTTTAAAGGGAATGAAAGCAAGTCTGAGAGGGATGGACAGACATGGCGTACCCAAAGGCATGGTTCTGAATTCTGATTGGATGAGTCATTTATATGCACACCTGTGATTGCATGTAGATTCAATTCTAAAAAAGATTTGCCAAATTTCACACTCACACATTTCGCACTACCTGTTGTTGCATAATGCTGAAATATTTTGTTATAAAATATTTTAAAATCATTTTAATATTTAACACTGTTTTATTATAAATAACCTGCATGTATGATTTATGTTAATTTGATGAAATAAAACAAAATGATATCTGGTCATTATGTCTGCTATTTCAATGCACATACTTTCATAAAATAATCAATTAACAATTTAAATGATTTAAATTTTCTGAAGCAATAATCTTTTTTAAGTATAAGACTAAAAAAAAATCCTCCACTTTGCATGTGTGATGAATCGTCACACTGTACCTCGTCTTCTTTAAAAACACCACAGCCTCTCTGTCACTTGGTTGCCATGACAGCTTATTCTCTGAGGGCATTTCACTTTAATTAGAGAAAGAACCTCGGCCAGGGTGCGAGCCATCTCTTCCTGCATATCTTAAACACATCAATGAGGAATGGCTCAGGGAACCGTGTGATTATCTTGGACGGTATCTAATTGCAAATGATTATATTTTCTGCATAATGGCTGTCTTATTCAATGACCTAGAATCAAAGGTGCAAGTCTTGAAGTGAAGTACCTAGTTCATTTCGCACAGCAGACAGAAAAATCAAGCTCTGATGAGGGAGAATAAGAGGGGAGACAATGACTGATGGTGAACGAGAGGACACAGAACGACAGAATAGGAAAACGTGTGGTTAGATGAAGAATTATGGTGGAAAAACATAAATGACAGTATGAAATTTAAACAGGTTAAGACATTTAAAAGGTGAAGAAGGTCTGTATTATTTTACAAATCAGGAAACCCTAACATCACCAACACTTTTTTTTTTTGTGTGCAAGTTTTGAAATGGTTAACCTTAAAAATAAAGGTTCTTTATTGGCATCTGTAGACCTTTGGCCCTATCATACACCCATGTGCAATGCGGCGGCAGGCGCGATGTAAGTGTTTTTTGCTAGTTTCAGCCCGGCCCGTCACATTGTTTAAATAGCAAATGCACTCATGCCAATCTCTTCACCCATGGGCAACCTGGTCTGAAAATCCGGTGTGTTCAGGCGTATTGTTGGCATTTTGCTATTTTAAAGGGGGGGTGAAACACTCAGTTTCAGTCAGTGTCATGTCAATCTTGAGTACCTATAGAGTAGCATTGCATCCTGCATATCTCCGAAAAGTCTTTATTTTTTTATAATTATATAAGAAAGATGCGCTGTTCCGAGTCTTTCCGAAAAAAGCCGAGCGGGTGGGGGCGTGTCGTGTGAGCGGAGCTAAATAATGACATGTGCAGCAGCGCGCTGCTATTGTGTTGAGTGCGTCATAAAGCTGTGTCGTCCCTAACAGCGGAAAAAAACTTTATTCAAAATAAAAATATGGCTTTTAATCAGATACAGCCATACATCTATGATCCGGAATCAGACCCAGAGGCTGCAGTTGAACAGGAGCAGCAGCAAAAACGACTAGAGCAGGACGTCTCTGTGGTACAAGTTATACACTAACTATATAATATGCTGAGCGACTTGTGTTATTTACATATTTATACTTGAATTATATCGTCGTATTTTTGTCTTTGAAGGTGTACATGTGGGAAGTGCAGTTGTGCACGTGTGTGTGTGTGTGTGTGTGTGTGTGTGTGTGTTTACGCGTGGTTTGTGTAGACAATTGTAACGTTAGTAAGCGGACTGGTTTTGCACGGCAGGTTAGTGTTTACATAGAAAGACACGGAATAGTAGCGCATTTGAATGAAGAAGCGTGCTTATTTAGTTCAACATATTTCCCCACTCTTTGTGTATTGTTGTTTGGAGTGCTTTTACAATACACAAACATAAAGTTACACATATAGTGGCCAGCTAAACAAATGTACACGCACTACACATCGCATGCTCCATTGATCAATTAACTATACGTGATCATGTTTGGGCTAC
This sequence comes from Pseudorasbora parva, assembly GCF_024679245.1. Taxonomy (NCBI): domain Eukaryota; kingdom Metazoa; phylum Chordata; class Actinopteri; order Cypriniformes; family Gobionidae; genus Pseudorasbora; species Pseudorasbora parva. The sequence continues at coordinate 4,479,143 of NC_090187.1, read as the reverse complement.
TTGATGGGCATAGGCAAAAACACAGACATTTGAAGCAGTCTTACTCACCGCCTGCAGTTCTAACGTTGGGACCTTTATCGTTGGGACTGCTCCATCCTTCAGCATTAGGCGATCGGAAAATCCGGCGTCGAACTGGGCCTTGTTTATGAAACAGTCGGCACCGAAATGCAGCGAACAGATATAAACCTTTGCGCAACTCAGTTGCTGATCCGGAAAAGTAAATTCCATCCACTGTTGCCTTAACGCGGGGTTTTTTGGCAATCTGTACAGGACTGTCTTGGTCTGGCAACCAAAAACGCACTTTTTTGGTGACATTGTTAATTTCTTGAAGTCACATCACCTGTTCAGCGCAGCCTACGAGCCAGCGCTTTGATGGGCGTAGCCTGTTGCTTTCGCTCTCTCCCTCTCTCTCTCTCACGCTCTTCCGGTAGAATTGTCCGTACGGCCCATACAAGGAAATTCCGAAATTTTAACGTCAAGTGGACCCATGATCGAAAAAAACTTGCCGAAACTTATGACTAACCGGAAGTAGTATTTTTGACAAAGAAATACTCCCATCAAACGTCCACCTTAACTTTTGAAACTTTGTCTATGTTTAGTATGGGATTCCAAGTCTTTAACAGTGTAAAAAGATCAGTATGCATGAAACAGCATTTCACCCCCCCTTTAAGGAACTGAAAATGTCTGCGCCATTGACCAACAAAAACCTAGGTCTGAAGTCAATGATGCAATATTTTTTATTTTTTTATTTTAAGGGCTTGTTAGTAATATGCACCTATAGGTGGTTACACAGTTCACTTCAGCTTATCACACACACTGGGACGCGCAGCAGCATTCAAACATTTTTAAAATGTACAAAAGTAACAGATTCCTCTCTGGAGAAGCGCTCAGTCTTTACACTCGCAAAATCCTCCATGGTGTGAGTGCAATTGGCTTTTAATGGGAATGGGAGATGAGACTCTGATTGGTTTATTGCATGTTACACCTAAAACACAAACATGACTCCTTAAGAGACTAGGGACAACCCTTTAGACCATGCGCTCTGACCCTTTTTCGCGCCATTAAACTAGAAAAGGTGGATTCGGACGCACCTTAAGTGCACTTGCGCAATGAAACAGTGTTAATGTAAAAAAAAAAAAAAAAAGGTTATTTATATTGGAAAATTATTATTTAGATTATTAAAATGCAAAAAAATAATATTTTTTGAAGTGTTCCCGAAATGTTTCAAAATAGATATTTTATGGCATTACTTTTAAAAAAAATTCCTTTATTTTGGAAAGTGTGTATGGAATGAGTGTTGCCAACACTACTTTTCTTTTTTCAGATTTTTCATTATTCAGAAGAACAGAACAAAACACTAGCTGCATTGTTTGACTATAAAGGGCTTAAATAAAAGCAGCTCAAAAGGATAAGCATTAATTTAAGGGTGTGTTGTTCACAATTGGCATGTTTGGTTGGATTAAAACAAACCCTAGTGTGATAGCTCTGTTAGTGCGTGTGAACGCTGCCGTCTGAACTCTGGTGCGAAGCCGCTGAGTGGATGGGCCTCGGTCTGCTTCCAAACCAATTCTGAATGCAATCCAGACCAAAGGCATTTAAGCAAACCAAAAAACGGGACATGATGCCACAAGATGTGATGCAATATGATGTCAATTTCCCATCACATCACGATGTTGCTCATCACACTTCGGTACAGGCATCTTGGACCTCGCAGCAGATCTTGATTTGTGTGTGTGACGGGGGGATTTCTGACGCTGTTTTGATTCCTTTACTCATTTTATAAGCTCTCCACAAGTTCTCAGCTGGTCCAAATACCATTATAAATAGCTATACACATACAACGAGCACATATATCCCAGCACACAGCATTGCTTTGGATGTTCCATTGCAAAATATATGTAAAGCTGACCAGTCAGGCTGGGAACATATCCCTACACCTTTCGGATCAGTGTTAAAAATGCAAATGTGAACACTAAGCGGTCCAAGCGAACCGAAATACAGGTGTGAACACACCCTAAGATCAATATTGAAGGATAAATGATGATTGTTCACTCTGTTTGTAAGAGTTCCAAGTGTATACATTTATAAAATAAACATAAATGATTGTTTAATTAAGAAATAAATGATTTTAATATTAATATACTGTATTATATAATTTTTCATAATTAAATACAGATTATTGGTATGGCCTTTAAACAGTTGCAGAACAGTAACTGCTTTCTGAGCTTCGGGATGACAAATTCTGGAGGGAGGAGATGCTGGTCTTAGCGTGGAACATCCAAATGGGACACCTCACGGTGTGAGCTTGAGCCAAGGCTATTCCAGTCCTGCTCCTCTGAAGAGTGCAGGAATGACCTACATAGTAAATGATTATCCTTTCATTCGTCCCTTCCTCACTCTCCTTTCCTCTATCCCTCTATTCTGCCGGGGCTGAGAGGAGCAGAGGGCAAACGCCCCACTTCTACTGCAGAGGGCAGATAAAAGACCATCCGTCTCAAATGAATCCCCTCACCTAACACACACCATCTCCTTCTTTTACACACAGGCTTCTTCTTCACTCACTATCTCTAACTCGCTCAGCCCAACTTTATCTGTGTCCTCTTTCCCCATGTTTCTCACACTCTCTCAATCATCTTTGAGGGGGATTAAGTTCTTCATACGCTGCTTTCTATCACTCTCTCTCTCTCTCTCTCTCTCTCTCTCTCTCTCTCTCTCTCTCTCTCTCTCTCTCTCTCTCTCTCTCTCTCTCTCTCTCTCTCTCCCTCTCTCTCCCTCTCTCTCTCCCTCTCTCTCTCCATTATCTTTTCCCCTCTCTGGCCCCCTCTTTCTTATTTCTTTGCCCTAATTACCTTTCCTCTTTCATCCATTTCACTTTTCCCATCCAAGTTCTTCTAGTATTTCTCTCTAATTCACTTTTTCCCCCAGTTTTCGGTCTTTCTCTCCTCACCCTCATGTTTACTCCTGGCTGATTGAGTATCATCTCTGTTGTGCATCATGCCAAGTTGAGTTGGCCCCTTTTCTTGTTCCTGTTGTCTAAAATCTATAAATAATGCTTCATTGTGCGTCGACCACTCTGCGCTCAGTGAGATAAAAACTTTATTTCCTGCCCGTAGGGAGAGAATTACATGTGCACTTGATATAAGAATAGCCTGTAAGTTTTGGAGCTGAAACTTCCTTGTTAGTCAAATACAAGTTTTTATTGACACCAGGCCCAGCATATGGTCAATCTCTGAATATTTCGACCATTGATGTTATAGAATGCAGAAAGGCCGCCTCAACAGATAAATATGTACGCCTATTTCTGTAGCCCCGACCACAGACTCGTGAAGCAAAACGGATCGCGCTTCTGAGCAATAAACATGCAGGAGAGAGTAAGATATTATGCTGTGTCTGGTTGTGGAAGAACACAGTCCATGCATGAGCTTCCTTTGGATTATAATACTGCAAATATGAATGGCTTTATTTTTAATGAAGTTCCAGCTAATGTGGGAAAGACGTGTGAAAAAGTGCACGTTTATTCGCGTCATTTCACTGTGGAATAATTTGTGAACAAGATACAGGTCTAGTTGGATTTGCAGTCATATTGAGATTAAGGGTGCGTTCACACTTGTAGTTCGGTTCGTTTGGTTAGTTTGGTCCGGACCAAAAAACAAAAACAAACATAATAGTCCTGGTCCGCTTAGCGTTCACACGGGCATTTTTAACAGCGAACCTAAAGTTACCGAACCAAAGGCACAGGGAGACGCTCACAACCTGATTGGTCGGTTTATATGACGTAGGAGCTCGTTTACCGAACATGCAAAACAATGCTGTGTGCGGATTACACGCGCGGGCATTTTATGCGTGTACATATGGCATTATTTTTTTACCAGAGAACTCATGAAGAGCTCATGAAATGTTCACAACATTCAAAACAACGCTGTGTGCTGGATTAAACGCGATCATTTTATGCGTGTAACACATATGGCATTATTTTTTACCAGAGAACTCATGAAGAGTTTATGAAATGTTCAAAACAACGCTGTGTGCTGGATTAAACGCGATCATTTTATGCGTGTACATGTGGCATTATTTTTACCCGCTGAGAACTCATGAAGAGCTCATAAAATGTTCAAAACATTCAAAACAGCAGCAGGATTTCCTCCGTTGTGCAGAAAAGAGACGGCCGTTCTGTCGTCTGCACCTGCTAATAATGGGCAACACAGGAACTTTGATGAGAAGAGCCAGGTATGCTTTTTGTGTGTTTTTTCTAGCATTTTCGAAACATGCTCGTCAGACCAAATATTGATGAGGCTCTTCCTCGTTGCTCTACGTTTGCCCTCTAACGTTAAAGTTACTCATTTTGGATAACGTACACCGATCTTTCCGCGTCGTCAAATCAGCTGCATTATGCGTGGCATCTTGTGACATTATACGTCCGGTTTTTGGTCCGTTTACATGTCTTTGGTCTGTGTTGCGTTCATATATCAATCGAACCGCACCAGAGTTCGTTTGGAAGCGGACCGAGACCCATCTTTTTAGCGGTCTCGGTCCGCTTGTTTGGTGCGCACCAGAGTTCGGGTGGCAGCGTTCACATATGTTCAAATGAACCGCACTAACCGAGCAACCGCACCAGGGTTCGTTTTAATCGAACCAAACATGACAAGTCTGAACGCACCCTAAAACACAATACTGTGTTTTAATCTAGTATATAGGATCCGACAGGACTGGTGCACTTATGTGGGTAAAAAAAATGTTTTAATATATAATAGTAGTGCAGTGTTACAGATCGTTTTGATTATGTTTACGTGTCTAACAGAACATACCTTAGCATGCTGTCAAAGGCTGAAGAATACTTTATTTGTTGGTTCATTGTGATTCGGGATCAGACTCAGACATGTAGGGGCCAACGTCTCGGGGCTATGTGTTTTCCAGATGGGCTATCAAAATGTAAGGCCGTCGACAGGCCAGTGAATCTCAAATAGTGAAATAACTTATTTTTACATAGCTTTCTTTATTTACGTTGTTCACTCTCTTGAATTGATATTTGAGGGTCTCGCGCACACATATGTGGTGCACGCTTTTATCCACAAGCCAAGTAATGTAAAAATTATATTCCAATCAATCGCAGATGGATACTTCCAAGTCTACAGTGCGGCACTCCCATCAAAACCCAACGTTCAGGAGAGAGCCTCAAAACCAGTATGTCATAAGCTGACCTCAGACAACAGTGTAAAAAAAAAAAATTAAGAATCCAGTTAATGACACCTTTAATGTTTTGCATTTTAATGCATTTGTAGGGGGCTCTGTGGATACCATTGAACCTTGTTTCTTCAACATTAATATTTGAGATTATAATAAGCTGGTAACACTTTATAATACTGGTCTGTCATTAATGAATATCTACATAGGAACAAATAAGTAACACATGTTTGACATTCTAGTAACTACTATTAACAATAATCTCTGATTATCAAATTAGTAAGTAATAATCCTCAGTTGAATGTGGTCGTTCACTGTTAGCTAACCAGTAACATTTTTTTTTTTTTCATACCTCCCAAATGTCTTTTAGGAAATTACTGCTTTTAGTGCAAAGTTCTACCAGGAAGACTCTAATGTCACGCTATTTATTCATTACTAATAGGTCTTGCCAATCACTCCTTGACACTTGGAGTATATCAAAAGATAAGCACTAAACTCACTTTTTTTTACTTTAATGCTGATGTTTCCCTCCATCTTTCCCACCCAAAAGTGTGGACCAAACAGTCATTGTTGTATGTGAGTGCATGTGCTCTACCATGACCAGTCATTTACGCCGTCCTCACCCATATGTTGATAGCGTGCGAGCGCAGGTAAGACCTTTAACTAAACTCATTTAAGCCTTTCCAATTTAAATATTAAGAGCAAGACACAAAAGATAACTCGCTCGATGAGAGAAGATTTGTGTGTTTTTGTAGCCTGACAAGCCAGACCCTCATCAAGATGTTTGATCTGGAAACACACCATTGGCAGCTCAATCCGAAGAGCGGGATGAACGGTTGTTCTTTCAAACTCCCTCTGCACGGCGAGCACGCAATAGGATAGCGCTACAACCAACCAGAGCAATGAATGAGAAGCGGAGCTAGTTAAAAGATTAAACTTTCGCCGCATTCGGCCAAAACTCAGAACACATCTTCCCTTCTTAAGAATGACTTCAGTGCCATGCTTTGTTCTTTTCTCAGAGAAAAGCTTAACTCCAAGTCTTTCAGAGTCGTGGTCAAAGCGAAAATTATTCGAAAGACCGCCGTTCGCCAGTTTCTGTGTTTACTAGAAGCACGCAAGCGCAACTTGGCCGTCATTATGTTAAGCCCCGCCCACCGTATCTATACACAATGTGATTGGCTCGACCAGAGTTTGGCGTTTACAGCTCAGAAGTGTATTGAGAGTTGCTAGACGACACTCACGGGCAGATAAGATTTGCTGCCGCTAGGGTGCGTCTAGATTTCTAGGCTAGTGTTTTTGTGCAGTGTGTACTCATCTCAAGCGCATCACAAATAGCGCACAAATATTGAGTTCTCTTTCAAATCTTCTGCTTGAACAGACAAATTCACATTAAAGATATCTCGACATTACCGTCTTGGTGATTAATCCTAGAAAACATAGTAAACAGTTGGGAAATACATGTTCATGTGTAGAATGTACTCTTTCTGTGCATTTTTTCTTAAAGGTAAAGAAGCCTATTCCTGCTGACTATGTTTTTAATGTTAATCAAACAAGAAATTACTCACTGCTCTTGACTGAATGGTAAATGGACTGCATTTATATAGCGCTTTTACCATCCAACGTGCTTTAAATATCGCCTCAAATTCACCCATTCATACACCAACGGCCATGTAAGGCACCATCCAGCTCGTCCGAAGCAGCTGGGGTTAGGTGTCTTGCTCCTGGACACCTCAACACTTGGTCAGGTGGAACCAGGGATCGAACCACCAACCTTCCAGTTTGTAGACAACCTAAATGAACCACTGAGCCACTGACACTTTTTATTTTGTGTATTTGATTACTTTATTCAATGATTGATTATTGATTATCAATGATTATTGTACCTGAAAACTACTGTAAGACAGGGCCATAACCAACATAGACATTGGACAAGTCCCACTCAATAATTAGAAATGGCCAAATCAGATACCTGAAAAACTTGAAAAGCACTATTCACTATTATAGCACTATTATACTATGCATCATTGCTCTGTTGTATGCATTTGTGCTGTTGCATGTAGTTTATTTGTTTTTATTTTTATTTCACAAATGTCAGTTATGTAGAAATGTCAGACAAATGGCCTAATTACCCTCATAATAGCACATACCAAACCGTACTGAAACGGTGACCATGATATAAACAAACCGTGGGTAATTTGAACCGTTCCACCCTTTGTCCCTGCCCATCCATTGGGCTATGCCCTTGCCTTCATCTTTAAGTGACATTTATTTATATAGCATTTTTTACCATACAGATTATTTAAAAGCAGCTTTATACACTCTAAAAACTAATACTATGATTTACTCAATTTTTTTGGTGAAACATTTTTACACTAAAAAAATTGAGTAAATTTTAAAGCAGTGAAATCAATTATAGACACCATATGAACTGAGTAAATGTAAGTAAAAAAATTAAGTAGATCTGAGTAACGGCATTTGTTACATTAACAAATTCAATTGAGTAGAAACAAATAGGTAAAAAGCATTTAAAAACCAATATTTATGACTAATATGAACTGTTTTTACTTATAAGTTTTACTAACTTGTATAGTATAACTTTAATTTCCTCTAAACCTTTGTAAAATACTCCACAGTCCACACAAACACATACATGACATGGCCTTTATTGTCGACGAGTAACTTAAGTTACAGCAATAACGTTACAGCATATATTACTGTTTTGACATGTTAAGAATAACAGTTATTTTACAACATTTAAACTCATGTAACAGACATTTTAGAAGTAAAAATGAAACATTTAAAAGTAATTCAAGTGTAATCAACCGGTCTGTTATCCCATTTCCACCGTATCAGCGCTGTTTCTCGAGCCTGAGACTTTGATGGACTTTGAACTTGAGACCGGTTTCATTCGTAGCTGAAAGATGCTGTGAGGCGCCAGACTCCATAACCTGACAATAAACAAACAGTGCCCAGTTTAAATAAGATTTTATCATCCAAATTCATTATATTCATTATCTTTACGAATAAAGTTGTGTGTTTTGAGCAACACAGCAGGCGTTTCAAAGACCAACGCCACACGTTAACTTAAGGTGACTCACACTGCATCCCTAGATGTTGTTTTGAATTAAACAAAATACCTTTTAGCACAGTAACGATTATATAGATAAAACAAAACATACAAACCTGAATATCACAGAGGAAATGCCCCAATTCTGCGACGCTGAGAAGAAGAAACTGCTCTGGTGACTGAGGAGAATTCAAATATCCGCACTCACTCAACCGTCGAGCTGTCGTCACGTCAGAGGGTGGGGGAGGGGTGCATTGTTTTAATCAAGTAAACTTACTCAATTTCTTCAGTGTGTGTTAAATATTAATAATCTTGATTTTAATTAAGTAATATTTGTGGTTCTTAAAACATATCGGTTTAATTCTCCATTCTCAAATATTTTGAAATAAATTTCACAAATGTATTAAGTATATTTAAAATAAATAATTGGTTATTTGAATACTAAATTATTTTAGTGAAAAAAACTTAAATATAACTATACATTTTAGACAAAATTAACTGTTGGATTTTTAGTCAATTATTTTGGTATGTTTAACTAAAACCATCAAGTAAATGATATTGAGAGATTTTATTAAGTTAATAAAGTTAATTATTACTGTGATATTTACTAAGCCACTGAATTATTTTTTAGAGTGTAGTTATAACAGGAAAGTAATGCAACAAAGTTTGTTTCAGCTGTACTGCCGCTCTGGACAGTGATCGTCCAGCTCAGTTCAAATCTCATACAATGCTGTCAATGCAGGCAGATCAGTAATATTGTTAAATATTTAGTTACCCTAACTAAGCAAGCTAAAGGTGACAAAGGTGACCGCAGCAAGGAACCACAACTCCATCAGATGACAGAATGGACAACAAACCTTGTGAGAAACCAAGCTCAGTCAGGGGGGTAAGTTCTCCTCCGGCCAACGAACGAACAGTGTATGACTATGATTCAGGCGGCATTACAGGTCAGAAGTCAGATTGGAATCGGAACATTCAGAATATTTGTCCAGTTCCATCTGGTTGAAGATTGGAGTCATCACTGCGGAGACGGGCTTGTGGAGGATCAGTGCCACTGGCTGTCATGTCGATGAGGTCTTCACAGGAGAGAGCCTAGTTGACACAATCTCTGCAGACACTTCAGGGATGCATTGTGGTCGTGTCTATGTGCAGATCCACAATCTGATTTGGATATGGCTCATATCCAACTGACTTTAGTAAACCTCTTGGTAAACAGAGAAACTAATATTAGCGTAGGTGCCATTCTTCTTATGATGCAACGGGTACATCAGGGGTTATTTGTTCCTGGTTCTGACTGACCTAGTTAATGCACCCTAAAAATAATTTAACTGATTTGAATAATAAAATTGTTAATGTTCTATGCATATAGGATCAGCCGGATCCACATCCCACATCCCTTAAGATTTGGACTAAGCATGGGGCCTACGCTAAATAACTTTTCTATACGACTAGACATGAATCATTATAACTCACTACCATATGTTAATACTTTATGGAATAAATACCATATACACGCTCACCTGCCCAAGTCTTTCTGGTAGAACTACAGGTTCATAATTAATGTGATTATTAATGCAAAATGTATAATTAATTCTAAAATGAAGATCATGATAACTCACTAGTAATGAGTCAAGTATTACCAAAAACCCTTCAGAAGAAATTACTAATTATTTAGATCTGTATTCTAAATTTAAAAGCATAATAACTCCCTATTATTGACTGAAGTCATTGTAAGCTTTTGAGGTTTTTGTAAAGTTTTGGATAGTAATGACTCAAGTGTTACAACATTAACTATTAATTATTTGTATCAGTATTCTAAATTGAAGATCGTGGTAACCCACTAGTAATGACGCATGTGTTACGACATCCATTGAAGGAATACATGCTTTCATGTTTACACTAAATTCAGACCCTACAATCTGAATGTCACAGCAGAAATCGAGACTCATAATACCGAGCAACAGTTTTCCAATCTTCTATTGTCCACTGGTGAACCTGTGTGAATTGTAGCCCCAGTTTGTTGTTCTCAGCTGACAGTAGAGGCACCAGTGTGTCTTCTGCTGTTGTAGCTCATCTGCTTTAAGGTTTGACGTGTTTCTCTTCTGCAGAACTTGTTTGTTGTTCTGCAGAACGAGTGTTTATTTGAGTTACTGTTGCCTTTCTATCAGCTGAACCAGTCTGGCCATTCTCCTCTGAGCTCCTCTGCTGCCTTCAGAGGACACATTTCAAGCTAGGAAGGCATCAAGACACGTACAAATTCAATGTTAGCATCACTTCCTGCCTTCTGAGATGGCTTCATCTGATTGAGTTCTGAAGACAGCATAGGTGTATCCTTCGCTCACTTCGATGTCCCACAATACTTTGCATTCCGTTCTGTGACAGTTGAGCTAGAAAAATAAAGATGAGCCAAGGCTCATTGATGCACGTGGGGAGCAATTGCTGGTGTATGTGGCTGCATAGCTGACCCCTGTCCACCGCCAAAAGCGGCAACAGTGGGTATGTGAGAATCAGAACTTGAGCACGGAGCAATGGAAGAAGGTGGCCTGGTCTGATGAATCACGTTTTCTTTTACATCATGTGGATGGCCGTGTGCATTGATTACCTGGGGAACACATGGCCCCAGGATGCACTATAGGAAGAAGGCAATCCAGTGGAGGCAATGATGCTTTGGACAATTTTCTGCTGGGAAACCTTGGGTCCTGCCATCCATGTGGATGCTACTTTGACACATAAAGGATAATCAGCAGGATAATGTTCTCTGCTACAAATCACAAATGGTTCAGGAATGATTTGACGGGCACAGCACATTGGAGGTGTTGACTTGACCTCCAGATCTCAATCCAATCGAGCATCAGGTGTTGAAAATATGAGTTAAATCAAGTAAAGTAAGTAAATATAGGAGAGAAGTAAAGACTATGAAAAAAAACAAAAAAAAACATTGTTTGTCTTTAAGAACTTTAAGGCTGTTTTTTTTTTAAGTTCTGCATACATTGGTGGATCTGCATGCAGTGCAGAAATTTACAGCCAAAACACTGAGAAACACTTTACTCAAACATTGTTTCTAAAACTAAAAGATGAATCATACTGCTCCAGAATCAGCCATCATGCACTGTAGAGACAGAAGATCTTGCTACGCATTCAGTTTTTTGTCTTTTTTGAAACAGTTGTGCACAGGAGGAAACTCATTGCGTAGAGGGAGATCTCCCTGCGCATCAGTGTGCAATGACTCACCTCTCTCAAAAGATTCAAATAAAAAAGTAAAAACCAAGTGGTAAGGGAGAAAATGCCAGGAGCAAGGCATTTTGCCTTAAATTCCGAAACGATGAAATGAAAGAACACGAAATGGAGGGTTTCTTTTTTTAGTCATCTTACTTTTTAACTCCTCTGTGTAATGCAAATAGACACAAGTGCCTTAAGTTCCTTGAAACTGGCAGACAAAGCACTTCAGGAAAAAGAAAAGCCCCTTGAGCTCAGATCATCTGAGTGTTCCCCGTGAGGATGAGACTACATTAATTGGGATTGGCTGAATGTGGAACATGACAAGGCTTTGAATGGCTTTGACTTGTTGATGGGCAAGTATAACTGCTTAATAGCCCACAAGGCATGCCACCAATACACTGTGGGTGAGTTACACAACAGGACGTATTGATAATGTGTGTGTAGTTTTTTTGTGAGATGTGTTGGTCTCTCTCTCTCTCTCTCTCTCTCTCTCTCTCTCTCTCTCTCTCTCTCTCTCTCTCTCTCTCTCTCTCTCTCTCTCTCGTGTATACTTTTTCCTTAGAAGTTTTTCAATACCAAATATGCAAAGTTCTAGATAACATCACTCGCACTGACTACAGCAAGTAGAGGAGCTATTTAGACTAAAGACTCCAGCCAGTAGTAGTCACTGTGCAAGTAAACCTCACTCCTCTGACCTCAAGAGCTCAAGAGACGCTCTACCGACTGATGCTAGAGGTTGCAGCCTTTATCGTTCCACGATTGTCCAGATTCACCGCATGACAGCAATCGTGTGTTTTGTTTTTATTCTAAAACCTTCAGTTTTATATATATATCTCCTCATTGATAGTATCAATGAGTCTCCTCATTGATAGTATAGGCTTATGTTGAACAAAACAGATGCTGTATTAAAAAGTAAATAAAGTGTAGCATGACAATGGCTCTGAAACATATGTGCATTATATTGCATTTATTTGACTTTAGCTGTGACAAAGTATGCAAAACAGTGCAAGCGTCACTATGGTTTGACGCTCTTCTTCGCCTTCACATGGCTACTCTTGCTGATCGTTTGGATCCAGTCGCAGTCGATGTTAAACACACCCAAATACAATCAAGAATGCATATTGAGAAACCGCTCTTGGTGCTCCATTTCTTGTTACCACTCCTCCTATCACTCAGCAGGTTCCACCTGGGGTCAGGTCCCTGCTCGTCAGTGGTGGCGGCTCTGATGAATGCTCAGGAGTGTTGTTGATCACTAATTGTTTGTTGAATGTATAATGAAAGTCAGTTAGTGGCTCACATTGAGGGCCCCGTTTTAATGATCGGAATATATGGTCTGAAGCGTATGGTGTAGTTGTACTTAAGGCGTGTCCAAATCAACTTTTAACGATGGAAAAAAAATAAAACAGTTTGCGCTCCAGGCACATGATCCAGAAAGGTTGTCCCTAGTCTCTTAATAAGGCATCTGGATATTTTGGGCGTAACAACAAACCAATCAGACTCTCATCTCCAATTCCCTTTAAAAGCCAGTTGTGCTTGCACCATGGTAGATTCACTATTTACATGGAGGAATTTGCAAGCACGGAGATTGAACGCTTCTCTAACGAGGAAACCTCTTATTTGTAATATTTTAAAATGTCTGTGTGATGCTGCCCTGTGTGTAATAAGCATATTTCACGCCCTTTAAATAGCACAAAAAATTGCACTATTGACTTTAGAGCAGGCTTTGGTTGGTCAATGGCACAGTCGTTTTCAATTCATCAAAACAGCAACGCTCCAACAATACGCCTGAACACACCTGGTTTTCAGACCAGCACGCCCATGGCAGATGGGTGCGAGTGCGTTTTAAACAACATGATGCTGGATGGGAAAATGATAACTGTGTTGGGCTGAAACTAGCAAAAAAAAAAAAAAAAAAAACACACACACACAGGAGAGTATAATGTATTTTATTTTGGTTTTCTTAGGTTATTTCTAACACTTTGTGGGAAGATTGATCTTTTGTTTGTTATTTTGGCCTTGCCCCCTTCTGAAGCTTTGTTACCCCCACTTTGAAAATCAGAAATGATCTTCTTTTTAGACTAAGCTCTTGTGGACTTGTGAGTTTCCTGCGCTCTCTTTTTTCGTTACCTGCCTTCTTTAACCCCTGGGGTCATTACAGGGTTCCACATTAATTTAATATACGTTTTTATTATTATTATTATTCCCTCTGTGCATTCTGTCATCTTTTTCCTTGGCAGTACAGTCCATAAAAACAGACGAATAAGCCCGCCTCCTGCTACACTGGTTATCAGAGTTAAAAACATATGTCACATATTTAATAACAATTTAAATATTTTTATAAGCCTGGGATGGTGATTGGTGTAATGCTTACAGGAGCATAAATGAGACTGTTGATAGGGCAAATTTAATGTTATTCATGTGCATTACCACGGCTCATATTAAACACCCTGGCCTTTGGAATGCAGTGCCTTTGTGATGTTCATTTATTCACCTCAGTATAGCTGATCTAGCAGCTATAATGAAAGGAGTCACTGTATGTGACTAGACAAAACCACTCCTGGATTGTGGGAAGACACTATAAATAGTGTCTTCTGCTGCCATGATTCCAGAACTGACCAGTGGGTTTTTGAGGCTCTGGGCGAGATTATAGAAGAATAAAAATAGGCTGGTCCACTCATGAAAAATAAAAAAAATAATAATTCAACCACTGCAGGCCGTAAGTTATTGTTTTTGTTACTTCTTTTTTAAGAGAAAGCACAAAAATTTCCATAGTATTACCACAACAGTAGGTCACTCAGTGTCCATCTATATGGACAACACTTAAATTATATTTCAGTATATCCATATCACATTTAATCTAATGTGTTACATTTATTTAATAACATTTACTAGCATTTTCTGAGTAAAGAAATCCAACTGTTTTTTTGTTTTTTTTTCGGTGTGCATTTTATAATGATGTCAAACGGACCTGAACTTCAGCACCAACCAGTGTTGGGGAAAGTTACTTACAAAAAAAGTGATACACTCAAATATTGCCTTACTCCCTAAAAAGTTACTTGGGTATTTTTTATGAAAAGTAATGTAATGTAAATTATGTTAATTTTGTATTGTTTTCATCTGGGCTTGGCTTGCTTGTTTTTCAATAAAAAAATAAATACAATTTTACAAATAAATATCATCTCAGGCTACGTATGTAACCATGGTTCCCTGAGAGGGAACGAGCCACTGCGTCAAGCACTGCGGCGACGCCTCTGCGTGATTGCATCACTCGTGAAATCAGTCCAGTGGCGTGCACAGACATCATGGGCGGATGAAGTCATTGACCCGGAAACTACTGTATATATAGCACCCCTGAACCAAACAGGGTCAGCTTCTGATAGGTCAAACAAGTCAGTCACAGGTGTGCCGGGAGTATGGCAAAGCGACGCAGTGTCTCGTTCCCTCTCAGGGGACCATGGTTACATACGTAACCTGAGACGTTCCTTTATCGAGGGAACTCACACTGCGTCAAGCACTGCGGGAACTGAATACCCACGCCGCCATAACTTTCAAATGCCTGTATATGTGAAATCACAGCGCACACTATGCTACAAGAAGCATGTAGAAGCCACATCCAGGTTATAAAACTTCACGAATGAGTGCAGAGAGGACCACCCTGCCACATCACACACTTCCTGAAGAGAAACTCCTGACAAAAGAGCCATAGAGGCAGCCATACTCCTTGTAGAGTGGGCTCTGACCTTTAATGGTAAAGGTTGGCCGGCCGACTCATATGTTAGTAAAATAGCCTCGCCTATCCACTTGCTTAGGGTCTGCTTAGATGCAGGCTTTCCCCTACTCGGGACCTGAAACAGACAAACAGCTGATCAGATTTACGCCACCGGGCAGCTCTGTGGAGTCAGCATCTAGTGCCCTCAGATTTCATTTCTCCTGGTCCGGATTCGGAAAAGAAGGCAGAGAGAAGGCCTTCAGCATTATAGGCCCTGCCACATTATTGGGAACTTTAGGGACATATTCTTCTTTAGGAAACAAAAATGTATACATCTTGGTATATTTATTTTCTGCTAGGGTTACCAAGTACCTTCGAAAGCAAAGAGAGCCACAAAGTAGACTGTAACATCACTGCAAGAAAGTTTAGTTGTTTTGTTCCTAAACTTTTAAACGGCAGGGCCTTGGGCAAGCAATTCCACCCCAGGCAATTTTTTTTTTTTTGTTGCTACGCATCTAACTCAAGTGAAATTCTTATTCCTGCCAATGTGCTGCATGATTATTCTTGACACAGAACAAACTACAAATGTGTAGACCATTTAATGCCTCTGTTTCTTTTCTTTTTGTATAGTTCCTTTTGTAAAATGTGTGGTGTTACACTACACCCTGTCGAAATGGTGGGGAGATGTAGGTGCGAATGCACTTATGACAGTTACTGCATTGCTATTTTATTGTTTAGTAGTGCATATAATAATGCAGAAGTTTTGTGCTAAAGTATCCTACATTACTAAATAAATTGTGTTTGTTACTAAATAAATTATACTGTATCTGTATATATGTATTTCCAACCCAATCATGAAAAAAGTATATATAAGCATGAATGTCCACTCCTAAATTTAAATGTCAGTAAATTATGGAGTGCTGCAAGGATCTGTGTTAGGCCCTCT
This sequence comes from Pseudorasbora parva, assembly GCF_024679245.1. Lineage (NCBI taxonomy): Eukaryota > Metazoa > Chordata > Actinopteri > Cypriniformes > Gobionidae > Pseudorasbora > Pseudorasbora parva. Next base: position 4,463,021 of record NC_090187.1, on the reverse strand, counting down.
GCTATTTTCAATAAATATGCTTCCTATTGTTAATATTATAAGTAAACATATGAAATCTCTAAATTAAATATGATTACAGAGTGTGTTACAAATATAAAATATCGGCTTACCTGTAGTTTTCTTCAATTAGATTCAGATAAGATTGAGGTAACACTTACAAGACCAAAAAAATCTCTTAGAATACAATTTGCATATGGATGTACTGTTACTTCATCCTCTTCAGTTAAAGATCTGGGTGTTATGGTAGACAGACACTAGACAGCATTTAGACTTGTTTTTTGAAAATCATATTTCATATGTTACACAAACATGCTTCTTCCACTTCAGTAACATTGCTAAGCTACGGAACATGCTATCTGTTTCTGATGCAGAAATGTTAGTTCATGTATTCTAGACTAGATTACGGTAATGTAATCTAACTGATCTTCTATCGCCCTATATAATCCATCTCACTCTTTAAGGATCACAAATCTCTAGGCTTCTGGTAGTACCTAGTCCTAGGACAGGGGTCCCCAAACTCGGTCCTAGAGAGCCGCTGTCCTGAAGAGTTTAGCTCCAACCCCAATCAAACACACCTGAAACAGCTAATCCATGCCTTTATAGGACTTAGTGAGACAATGGGTGCGTTTACATGCACGTTCTTAAAGCTACACTGTGTGATATTTCCCCCCATAGCTGTGTAAAGGTATATGACCATCCAGTGAATAATACTTTCTGTTCCTCTCAATTCTGATTTCGTTTTAAATCCTATGGTGGCCGATTTAGTCCAAGATAAACATGGCAATCCTCCTCTTCACATTCGACATGGTCCCATTGAGTGTTAAAACGCCAAAGGGGAAGCTTGAATTTATGGGTATGTCCCTCAATGGGTATGTATTTTCAATGGCATAATATAAACTTATGAGAATACTTTATTACTTGAAAGAAAAAAATATACATTAATGAGCACATATTTTTGAAAGAACTAAGTGTTTTTAGCTAAGAATAAACTAAAAAAGTTACACAGTGTAGCTTTAAGCCGATTATGCCTAAAAAGACAATGAACATAGTCATGCAAACCCGGTAACCCGGTTTCTTTTATCGGAGTAAGGTCATAAACGGCGCAAGCATAAACCAGTCGGGACAGGTAGTTTTTTGCCTCTTACCTTGGTTTTGCGCTGCATGTAAACGCATTAACCTGCTTTCTGTCTGCTTACTGAAGTGTGCATGTGTGATAGGTGACAAAAACGCAAACTTAGAGCACATTTAAATGCATCCAGGCAGAGCGATCTAGCGTTTTGCATAAAATAAGGACATATATCACAAACGCAGACTCTTTTAAGATCCAGACAACTGTAAAGATGTGTTCTTATCTCATGCAGCAGAAGTAGAAGAGGTTCAGTCAAAACGCTGCACCTGTAACAGCATGAAGGTGCACGCTTTATTTAACATCACAACTGACGTAACATTTGGAAAACTCAGTCAGATATACGGACATTATTATTATTGTTTATTTTTGATGTCACTACAAGGAAATAACCGGCAAGTACAGTTTACTTGCGTTATCAGCTTACTGGTGTGCCTGTAAACACACCCATTGATTAGCTGGTTCAGGTGTGTTTAATTGTGGTTGGAGCCAATCTCTGCAGGACAGCAGAAGCTGTGTCTCATTTCAGAAGGCTGCGTCCTCCGTAGGTCGCATTTGAAGGGTGCATACGTCATAAGGCCGTCTCATTACAAAAAAGTGAGTAGGACACTTCAAATGCGACCTTCAAATGCGTCCTTCTTTCAGAAGTTCAGAGGATTTCGGAGTGTGCATGAGGTGTAGCCTTCGCGGCTGGAGATAACCCATAATTCTTTGCGTCACCATTAACAATCGTCATAAATATTTTTTTAATATTATATGACAAAACGGCACCACTGCCAGATATACATGCGAACGTAGGTGTGGTGTTTAAAATGTAAGTTCAAACTTGTTTTTATTTTTAAGCTCTATTACCTCAAACAGATAGTTGTGGTAAACAGGATTACAACTGTTTAGTGAATTTTAAATGTTTAGAACAGTACATTGCTGTCAAGACAAGAAACATTTCATAGTCATTTTCAAGTTATAAATAACTTTCATTCATATAAACTGGCGTGAGAGCGCAACGAGGCTGAACTTGTTGGCATAGCAAAGTGATACTTCCTACCTGTGTGTCCTACGAAGGATGTCTCGTTTAATTCTGATTGAGGACACTCCGTATACTGCATCCTACACAGGACGTGTCCTCCGGAGGACGCAGCCTTCGAAATTTAACGAAATGAGACACAGCTAGAGTTGGGGACCCCTGTCCTAGGATATCAAAGTCCATTAAACGAGAGTGTTTTCACATTTTACTACAAAACTCTGGATTAGCCTTCTTGGCAATGTCTGGGGCTCAGACTCACTCTCCCAGTTTGAATCTAGATTAAAGATGTATCTCTTTAGTCAAGCATTCACATAATGAATCTCATAACCTTGTACTCCAGTTATATCAGATCAAATGCACATGATTATCTTTGCTTAACGTTATGAACAGCAGCTACACTAATTATCCTCCATTTGCTTTCCTGTTTTATCTCGGAATGCCCGTCCCGAGGTAACAAGAGTACGTCAGCTCCAGTCTGGATCTAGCCTCTTATGAAGACTTCAGATGTGCCAACAACTGTGAAGAGACAAGTCCTGTGAGGACTTCAGACGACGCAAACTGAATCAACATGCACCAATGCAAAATGTTCTATATTATGTTATATATCCTATATACAGGTGCTGGTCATATAATTAGAATATCATCAAAAAGTTTAATTAAATTATTATAATTTCAACTGAAAAGTATGACCAGGAAAAATATGAGCATGTACATCACTCAATACTTAGTTGTGGCTCCTTTTTCCTGGATTACTGCAGCAATGCGGCGTGGCATGGAGTCGATCAGTCTGTGGCTCTGCTCAGGTGTTATGAGAGCCCAGGATGCTCTGATAGTCGCCTTCAGGTCTTCTTTATTGTTGGGTCTGGAATATCGCATCTTCCTCTTCACAATACCCCATAGATATCCTATGGGGTTAAGGTCAGGCGAGTATGCTGGCCAGGTACTGGTTGCTTTGGCACGGTGTGCAGTTGCCAAGTCCAGTTGGAAAATTAAATCTGCATCTTCGTAAAGTTGGTCAGCAGCAGCAAGAATGAAGTGCTCTAAAACGTCCTGGTATACGTCTGCGTTGACCTTGGACCTCAGAAAACACAGTGGACCAACACCATCAGATGACATGGCACCCCAAACCATCACTGACTGTGGAAACTTTAAACTGGACCTTAAGCAATGTGGATTGTGTGTCTCTCCTCTCTTCCTCCAGACTCGGGGACCCTGATTTCCAAAGGAAATACAAACTTGACTTTCTTCATCAGTGAACATAACTTTGGACCACTCAGCAGTCCTTTTTGTCTTTAGACCAGGCGAGACGCTTTTGACGCTGTCTGTTGTTAAAGAGTGGCTTGACACAAGGACCGTGATAGCTGAAACCCATGTCTTGCATATGTCTGTGCGTAGTGGTTCTTGAAAAGTTTTGTTTCACAATCCTCTCCAGGGTGAGGTTATCACTATTGCATGTACGCTTTTTTCTATTCCTTCCCTTCACCTTTCTATTAATGTGCTTGGACACAGAACTCTGTGAACAGCCAGCATCTTTTGCAATTACCTTTTGTGTCTTGCTCTCCTTGTGTAAGGTGTCAATGGTTGTTTTTTTGGACTGAACTGTCAAGTCAGCTGTCTTCCCTATGATTGTGTAGCCTATAGAACTATACTGACCCTGCGTCCCAATTCGCATACTATCCATCCTAAATAGTATTCGAAAATAGAATTAGTATGTCCCAAATCATAGTATGTTGAAAAGAGTATTCCAAAGATTCCCGGATGGTTTACTATTTCCGGTCCGAATTCGAAGTATGAATCGATGGGCACTCTAACGTCTGATATTGCCCACAACCCATTGCGAGTTGGACGAGGATTCGATTAGAACTACAAACGTGGATAAAAAGCGTTAAAAAACTACAAACATGACGGATGTGCGAGTTCGACAGTTTAGTTGAGAGGTTTACATAAAGGGGTTTGAGTGACCAACTATCAATATTTAAACTGACAAAAATATATTTATTCAGTGTTGTCCACATTATATTTCACCTGCAGCAGCATTGTGAACTTTTGTAATGACACGTTTGGCCATTAACTTTTAAATGCATCATTATATTTAAACTGCAAACACATGAGGAGAGTCTCTGACCCACAAAGACCCACACATGGCAGATCAATGAGCGGCTACATTTCTCTTCGATACGGTAGGAGATTAAACTGAATGTGGAGGATTTGAACTGTGACGAATCTGACGATGATTGACAGGGCAGATAAACGGTGACGGGATGCACGTAACTAAGCGACAGAGTCCGTTAAAGATGGCGAAGTAGTATGTCCCGAAGCTCGCATACTTTTCTGCTACACACTCAAAAGTATATACTTTTTCTTCACAAAAATTGTACATACTTCTAGGATGTAGTATAAGTAGGCGAATTGGGACGCAGCATGAGAGACCATTTAAAGGCCTTTGCCTTTGCACATTTAAAGGCCTTTGTGTTTGAGTTAATTAGCTGATTAAAGTGTGCCACCAGGTGTCTTCAATATTGAACCGGTTCACTATTCTAATTTTGAGATACTGAATTTTGGATTTTCCTTAGTTGTCCGTTATAATCATCAAAACTAAAATAAATCAACATTTGGAATATATTAGTCTGAGTGTAATGAATGGATATAATACACAAGTTTCACTTTTTGAATGGAATTAGTGAAATAAATCAACTTTTTGATTATATTCTAATTATATGCTCTATAATCATTTGTTAACAACATGCATTCATTGCTTCAATGAACTCATTGTTTCTGACTTAAATGTATACATTGTTAGTCATCTGTGTTGTGTGTATGTGTACATTTCTGAAATATATTACTTGGACAAAACATACACATGCACTTTCTGTAAAGTTTATTTGAAATTATATGTGTTCTGAAAAGCGTTATACAAATAAATGTGAATTGAATTGATTTAAATGGGGTGTAGCAGTTTCTACATATTAATGCAAATTAGCTACTAATTTGTCAAAACATTAAATAATTATGAATTCCCATGAGAGTGTGATGACAGGTTAAACCCCCATCCTCAAAATATTTAGCCATGTTGAATTGATGTGATCCACAGTATTCCACCAAACATCAATAATAATCATCACGCTCACTGGCTGCTGCCTCTGTACACTGCACAGAGGTGTACACTATAGTGCAGTAGACTCTCGTAGCCAGATCTTTAGACTGACAGACAGCTTTCATTGGTCAAGGACCACCCAAGAGGACGTTTGACTGATATCCAATGCAAACAATCACAATTTGTTTTGTTCAGCGTCATGTTCTGTGGTGTGAAAGTGTAAAGTCGATGGGCCTCATTCATGAAACACGAGCAGAATGAATTTGTGTCTAAATCATTCGTAAAGCCGCTCTGATGTAAATTTTCGTATTTTCAAAATGTTAGTTGGTATGAAATACATTTACACCTGCTCCCTACCATGAGTTAATGGTGCGTAAAACATTTAAACGTTCTGTGTTCTAATTTAGGCAAACTGATGACATTGCATTTTGATGCACTATGTAGGGAAGGCCTACCATAGTAATATTTCAAGAGTTGATTTGCCCGACTACTTCGTTTTGTTTGTACTGTTTGTACTGTTTAACGTTGTTTAATAGGCAGCACTTGTCAATGTCATTTTTACCAGGCCATCCAATCACAGTGGACGGGTGGGGGCGGGACAAAAACTACAACAACCAATCATCCCACTTGTACATCAACCGAACCTGAGAAAGTCCACAGGTCACGCCATTTGCATTTGTAACTCATGGGTGGGGATTATGCCAATTATGAATGAGCGTGCACGCGCATCCTATTTACGGAATTCACCAATATACACACGTTTAACTAATGAATCCCTGGTATACGAAGCGTTTGTGAATCTGGAGCAGAGTTTTCGTAAAGGTCCATTTTACGCGCAAAATACTCACATATTTACGAAAGTTTCATGAATGAGGCCCAATGTCCTTGCAATAACAGGCGTGCATCTATAAATTATTAATTTAAGAATGTTGTGCAAGTTTACTGTTACAGTGGAGCCATGAAAATCCAGTGTTTAGTTGATCCTAGTAAGTGCTCATTCTCAGTTTTAAACACAGCTGTAATTTTTTGGGGGGATTGCATCAACACCAATATTGATATGTAAGAATTGATTTTCAATCCACATTATACTGTCTTTAAAATAAAAATGAGCTCTCTGAAGGTCACTATATCCCTCTATCCTATTTGCATATTTACGGCACCATTAATTTTAGAATTTATGTGGGTTTTTAACATTTATATTTTGTGAAATAAGAATATCACAAAAAGTACAAACCTTTTTTTCCCATGCATGTTGGAATGGGGAAGCCCTCTAAAAGGAGTTGTATTGTACAGTATTAAACTATATTAATATTACATAGTCATTCAATATTTTATCACATTAAACTCCAATGAAACAAAAATAGTTCAGGTCAGACCTCTGTTCCTCTTGTCTCTCCTGTTTTTCTCCTCTATTGATCTCCAGATACCTGAGACTTCCTGACCCCCTCCCTACATCCAATATGTCCAGTAGTTCTACTGAGCACTTCCTTTCTACTCATGCGATGTGTGGATTCCAAGCAACAATAAAGCCCCATCGATTTTCTCTTTCCCTCCTCTCTGAAGGACAAGTAAAGGGCATCTGCTGCACAGGATCCTGGGACATAGTTAGCCCAGAAAGCCTGGCAATCTGGACCCACCCATTCAGTAGGTGTCAATCAGTCCCAACGTATATGGTTTTCATTAAACAGGGAGAAACTCCATTATGATAGTGACAGAATAAGCTGTGCTTATCAGAGGTGCTAAGTGACATACAGGCTTAGGGACACAGGGTTTGTTTACAGTTTCCACTGACTAATTTCTCTACAAGAGAACTGTTTACATGGTACACACGATTAGTAAACATCCCAGATTATCCCTTGGGCAATGTCGTCTGGAATAGGTGGGAAAAAATGGCTAATAATAAACTGAGGCATTTTGCTCTCTTCACTTAGTCATTATCTATTTAATTCCAACAACAGCTATACCTTTAATACAGAACTTAAAGCTAAATGGCTTAAAACAACTTATAAAACTGATTATCTGGGTATAATATAATATCTGTTTAGAGATATCAATGCCATTGGGTTATTAACCCATTAATATGATTTCTGACCTGTATGGTTGCCAGAATAATAATCATACACTGTTTGATAATACGCCAGAGAGAACTGGCACCCCGACTGGGTCTGGTTTCTCCCAAGGTTTATTTTTCTCCATCATGCCCTGATGGAGTTTTGGTTCCTTGTCACTGTCGTCTTTGTCTTGGCTTGATCAGTTGGGGACACTAAAACTATAACACTAAAATTACAATCTTAGTTATTCAACTAAATATACAAATAAAACTAAATAATTAGGTCTTATTTAACATTGTCACTATATGATAAATTAAAATAAGCTGATAACATCCCTGTTTTCTCCAGAACGACTGTACAGCCAAATCAAATTTTGTTGCAATATTATCTTTTTTAACACTGTGAAGCTGCTTTGAAACAATCGTCATTGTTAAAGCGTAATATAAATAAAGTTGATTGATTGATTGATTAAAGCTTGCTATCTTTCCATCAGTTCTCTGTGTAAGACACAAACCTACACCGAACTTTGCTGAAGCAATACCGTGAATCACTAGATCTAATAACTCTCTGATAATGCCATATAAACAAAGGGGGGAAAGAGATGGAGTCAACTAGTGCTGTTTATGTAATTGGCCTTTACTACATAAAAGTGCTAAGAGCCACTTAGGGACAGAGAGCGCATGCGCTATATCAAGATAATAGTAAAAGCATCTAATCAAGCTTCTCTTAGTTGATGGAATGGAGTCAAAACAGCTAAAGATGAAATCAGGGGAGGGAACAAATCAAGTTTAACCACCAACTGGCACAAATGAGTGCATGAGCACCACTTCCAACAAGACAAACCATCCACTGACCTCTTCAGACCACTCGACTTTAATAGCAAGGGCCACTCAAAAGCCTTGCAAATAGTGAGAGAAAAGACAAGATGGACTATATGACCTCTTCCTGATAGGAGTGTTTCAATTAGTGGCTTATCTCAAGATGAACCTCCTCATCTCCCTGCACTTAATTACCTAAGAAAGATGTGGCCACAAGCAAATCATGGGTTCCCATGGTGAGCGGTCCCTTGAGGAAACTGTCTGCAGTGTGTGTGGGTAGGGAGTGTACAACGTCCAGTCTAGTCAGGAGCTTGGTTGTCACCTGTCATAACATGTGAATGGCTGGCACACTTTGGTTGTAGAACCACTGCAAGGCTGAGTTTTTTTTTTTTTTTTTTGGATGCACGTCGACAATTTCAGCAAGTGACCTTGACATGGTGGCCTGTGCTGGCCTGGCCTGCAGCACTTTTAACATGGACAGTGGGCGGTGGTCAGTCCACCAGCTCTAATCTGTGATGAAAAATGACACTATCATTCGGTCTGAAAGGTGAAAGGGAGAAGTATTAACATTGACGTGCACTCAAATACTCATGGTGAAATAGTATTAATAAGGTAAAATAGTCATGAAATGAGTAAACTCATAGATGGTTATTATCGATTATAGCAATACACAGATATTAGAAATGTTTGCTTACACAAGAGAAATGGCTTACACAAGTAAAAAAATGAGTGAAGTAAAAAGGTTAATAGTGGCACAGAAAAAAAGCACAGAAAAAGATTGATGTTATGTTGGATAGAAAATTGATCGGCAGCAGTCTTCTCACCATGCGTATATTCTCATTGTCTCCTCTGATTTCCATCCATACAGCGCATCTGTGTTCCTGTGGTGAAATGAACGATAGCATGGCATATAGAGACTGTTAGTATAATTTGTTCTTGCTAGAGTCCAATGATCATTTTCTACAATTTTACCAAGGGAAAATGTCTAGGAGCAAATGGCATTGGAATTAGTCAGTATGTTTGTAATGTTAATTGGTCTAGTAGCTAATAGGGTCTTGTTCTAATGAAACTAGCCTACAGTGAAATATTGGAATTTATATTGCTTACAATATATGTCAATACCTGACATTTACCTCTTAAGTAGATCGAAAGTGGCAAGTCTTCCACTTACTCTCTTTCTCTTTGTGACAACACTAGTAAACACTTTAAAGAGGACTTGAGGGAAAGAAACATGGCATGGTCATTTATTTCTCTGTGGCCCTGACTCGTTGTGTTAATTGCAGGTCCTAGAGGAGATGTGAGAAGAATGAGAAAAAAAAAAACTGCAACATAGAACTAAAAAGAGCAAGAGAAAGCTTTAACACTCTTACAAATCTCTAACACTGTTGTTTTCCACAATGTCCCACCATGGGTTCCATTAACAAATACCAGAACAGCAAACAATACAATGTCAAGTGCCCACTAAAATGTGTGGATCAAAGAGCTAAACAAAGACAGAAGAATAATGCCCAAGGAACGAGCATCAGTCACTATGTACTCTACCTGTAAGTGAATGGAAGAAGGGTTGGCAATTTAAACAAGCAAGTTATACAACCCTAAAATTTCATCTTCATATAGATTTGAGTGTAAGATAGACCAGATCTTCTTATTTGACATAGTGCCAAAAAGGAAACACAAGTCATGTCTGCACACGTGAGGAAGTCTGGTGTTTATACCTCGCTGACATTCCTCCTCTCTTCCTTTGGCCCTCGTCTTGTTTATTCCATATAAATAATCCTCGTGTTTTGGATTGGACAGTTTGCAGATCTGGAAATCATCATGTAATCCTTCAACTCTTTGAAATCCACTGACTCTTGTGTGAAACACACACCTGATAGGGACAAACTTCACTGATTTTAGCAGTTATCTCATCTGGCGTTTAGCCAAGAAGGCTGGAAACTTTTCCATGATGTTAGCCACTTTTCTTTTTTTCTGCTTCCCTGTCCTCACTGTGGATAAGGGCCAGATGAGTGATAACTCTCCTCCTCAACCATACATAATTACACTCAAGGCTGGCCAAGTGGCATCAACTACAACAGGCAGATATATGACACACATCAACTCACACTGATTAAAACATGTCTCGTGTTCATGTTTTGTACCCAGGATTTGGTTAAGGATTTGAACTTCATGTTGAACCAGTCTCTGTATTTGTATTTATTTGTCGGCTGAACACCTGGCATGTTTAACATCTGTCTTGTGTTTGGAAAGCCAATTAGTGTGTAGTTGCCCACATTCTGTGCAAAGTTAGCATAAGCGCATCGAAATTAAGATCTTAGGATGTGACAAGTATGACGTTGCCACTTTGAACAGTGTTGGATGTTTTGACTGCTGACATTTTGATGTGTAAAAGTAGATTTGATGAGTCCCTCTTAAGTGCCAGATAACTATCATCATTTGACAGAATCCATTCAAGAGTGCCGCAGTGTGTAGACAAATCAGTGTCTAACACGTGTTTGAAACGCAGGTGATCTATTATAGTTGCATTCACCATGCACAGGTATTCAATAGATGTTCCATTTCAATGCAGCCAAATGGAACAGTCTGTTACTTTGTTTTGAGGTGACACACAGACACTGTGATATCTGTATCTAACTGTCTGGATGATGGGTAGACATCTAAATGCATTTTACGCTCCATGTTAAACTTATGTCTGAGACTCTGCATAGAATAAAACTGAGAGAGAAAGCTTTCGGCATAAATGAACCTACAAGTTGGCGCTGTGGCTATACGCAGAAGTGAATCCCCATCTAAGGAGGAAGCCAGACTGATCCGGGCCAATTTCCACCCACCTTGGATTACACATCACACAGATCCACTGATGGAGATCTCGACTAAATGAGTCATGCTGACTTGCACACTCAGCAAGGGTCCGTCCCAGCTTTGGCTCCATCCCAAACCCAGCAAGGAGAGGAAGTGAAAGGGAGGGAGCCAGCCATGCCATCTTGAGTCACTTGACTCGATTCCTGCAACTGCCGAGATTGAGCCATTGTTTTCGTCCTGCAACTTCGGTTTCGATTAACTTTCTAATTCCTACTAGGATATAGGACATGCCTGTGCCAGCAAAACACAACCTAATTGAAGGAAGCACCTTTTAGCGGGTCTACTGATCACATGGTGTTGGGATTGGTGCTTCCCCCTTAACGGATTCCTGCCCTGTTGTATTTAATCAGGATGGCTACATGCTGTTGCTCTCCACACTATAGCCATCTGTTGTAGGAGTGGGTTCCAATTCCTCTCAGTTTGGCTAACTAAAACAACCCATAAGTGAATCCAAGAGATTACCAAGAATGCAATTGTATGAAAAAATATATTTTTTAATTAATTTCAGAATGAAACATGGCGATTTGAAGTTCAGTTGTGTTCAGTTCCGTGAGAGTCTTAATCCAATCTCGGTATCCTGACCCTACAGATGCTTTCCGACTGATTACCTCTCACTGTCTGTTATTTACTTCACATGGTCTCAGGAGAGGAGAGTGCTGTGAGAGGACATGGGTGGGGGGCCGCTAAAAGCTACATCACAACATACTAAAGTGGCGGAGAGGGAAAAGAATCAAACACTCTGGCAGGGCAAACAGTAAATGCGTGTCCCTACTTGTCAAAGGCGGCGAGGCTGTTCTTTTCAGCTGAGTGGGTATCTAATATGAAAGGCTCTTCCTCCAATGTTTGAACAATCTCTAAGAGCGGTCTGTGCTCCAGTCCAGACAGTTATGAACAACCTCCGGCTACGGCTACTGACCGGCACAAGGAACAACGACGGAAACTTCAGGCACAGTCCCTTGTCTTTTCTTCTTTTGCTGTCTCCTGAAGAAAAGAAAGAGAAAAAGGTCTGGTAACTGACAACCTGTCTTTCTGTGTTTGTGTGCCCTTGAATAATTTATAGGGCCCCGGTTTCCCCGGAGCCACAGACATGTTCGGCTTCTTTAATGCTTCATCTCCCACACTGAGGCTTACCAAAGAGAAGGAGAGGAAGGATCCGGAAAATCTGCCATTCCCTGGCAAATCCTCGGAATAAACTGCTGTTAACTGCAGACCGTGCCCTGGCTGCTTGTAACTGCTGACCAAACAGGTGTGAGTCTGGATATTTTTATAGCTAATACATGGCCAATCACCTTTGCTTTTCTTTTTTCCTGTCTCCGTTAGAGACGGCAGGCTTGTCACTGCTAGCAAATAGCTCTCTTTTACAATGTTAACTGTCAGCATGTATACTATTCAAAGTGGGGGAACTAGGGTTTATTGTCACATTTTGCTCCAGTGAATACATCTCAGTAAATCTGAATACACGATATTTAAAGTCCAGTCTACAATAAACTGTTGAACATTTTGGGTCCTATCATACACCCAGCACAATGTGATGCCAGGCAAAGACTCTGAATGGTTTAATGCATGTTATGCCCAAAACACACCCATGACTCATTAAGAGTCTAAGTACAACCCTTTTGGACCATGCGCATGGCACACTGATTGTTTTTTTCTTTCTGTTATTAAACTAGCAAAAGTGTATTCGGACACACCCTAAGAGCACCTGCGCCATGCGCTCAGATTGTTAAACTAGGGCCCCTCCTCTGTTATAGCTAAATAAAGGATAACAAAGGCAGTTCATTTAGCATATGTAATTTTGTGACCCATATTGAGGCATGTTGTCACACCGTATGGGTAACAATGCAACCTTTCAATGTAGAGTTCTCAGCTACATTTAAACTGTAAAACATTTATGCAATACAAAATAATTAAGAGAAACCGCACATTTGCATAACTGGACTTTTGACTTTTAACATTTTAACTATGGAGATAAAGCCCTAGCGACAACTTCCCTAAGTGTGAATGAGCCTCCCTCTCCCCTGCATGAAATTATACTGGAGCAGAATAAATAAGGTCGTGGCCTTGTTCATGAAACACAAGCAGAATGCATTTCTATGTAAATTGTTCACAAAGCAACTCTTACATAAACTGATATGATCATTTTTGACATGATGCCCCATTGTGTGAAAAGAATAACTAAATATTTCCATAGCATTATAAAATCAATGCTCAAACCTTAAAGGAATAAAGGAAAAAAACAAGCAACACACTCAGTGACAACCACCATTATCCAACTCATCCTGAAAATGTTACGCTCACTCAAACACCTCAACATGACTCAGATCTTCATCATCCCAGATCATCATCACAAATCACATCCAGTCAAAACCTTTAGCGTTAAGAAACACATGAACCATGACATTGTTCGACATCCTGCATCTGAGCGTGCTTGTGTGTCTGGAAAAGCATGCGGTGACCCGGGGGCTTTACAGTCACAAAGATTTATTAAGGGTTACTCTTGCATTCTTCTGTTCATAAGTGTGGCATTACTCATTGAATCTCGGGTTATCTGGCAGGCATCTTTACATAACACCATTGTGTGAATCACAGAGCCCACATGGGCGACATGAGGTGAGGTGTCACTTAGCCTTTCACTCTGGAGAGATTGAGAACAAGCCTATCAAAGACTTTAGATCCCCCTCTCTGGATGGGGAACTATAATGTCTCCATCATCATTTCTCCTCTTGTCATTTTCTAGTCATTATGTGGATGCTATGGTTCTCATGGTCAAATTCTTCAGGTTTCTTACCAATACTATTTAAATGTGTCCACTTGATTGATTAATCGCCTCTACTGTGCGAATCCACTCCTGGGCTTATGACCCAACATCCACTCTATCCGTCATGCTATGTCCAAAAAACAAAAAAACAACAGCTCAGTGGAGTCACTGCTGATGCATGGGATTTTTCCTGCAAGCATGTGTACTTTTGTGTAGATGGTGTGTACATGTGACCGGCTGCTGTAGGCTAATCACGGCACATGTGTCCTCCTCCAAATCCATATTGATTAGGTCTGAGGGAAGAGGACGCGCAGGGGCCTACCGGTTTGACAGGTGTCCTTGGGGCCTGTTTCGCTTTGGCTGCAACAGAGCGAGAGGAGGACCCCTGAGAGAACAGACGAGAGCTTTGATGGACGTGCCAGTCGATACCAGCAGTCTTGTGGATGGCAGGGACAAACTATATTGTGCCCATCAGCCATAATGTGCAACCATTGTGGTTTTTAGGTAAACGCCAAGGTTTGCTTCATACACACTCTGCCCACACACACTTTTTCTGTGGTATACGGCGGAGACCGCCTCACCTGCAGCACGTCTGCGGTGAGTTGATTATGATGCATTCCACAACTCTCTTTATTACCAGGATACGCTGCAATGATGCTACCCGTTCTTCCGTGAAATTGAAGAACTGACACACTATGTTTACCCTCTTTATTTTCACCTCTTCCTCTTCCAGCCTGCCTTTGAGTTCAATATCAAGCTGGAAGGTGGTCATCGGCATGTCTTTCTAGCTTTCTACTTTTTTTTTTTTTTTTTAGAAGCTCATTTTGATGGGCATTCAGCTTATCGACTCTTGACTGCCCTTTCTAAGAATCAATCTAACCTTTAGACAGGCGAGTCTTTATGGCTGGCTAGCTGGAGAGAAGTGTGCTGTGCTGTATTGTTAAAAAAAAAACACCTCTTTTGACAAGACAGGGATTCTCTGTGGAAACACAAGTAGACAGAGTTTCAGGAAGGATATAAGCCCAATGGAAAAGGGACGCAAAGTAGTTGAACAACTGGCTCCAAGTGCTTGTCTGCATCAGCACAGAACGTCACTTGTTAGCGTCAACATGTTTGCAGGATATTAACATCATGAATAAACCTGCAGGGACAGAGTCGACCCAACGCACAAAGTTAAATGTGACAGCAATGCTGTTTGTGTCTCATTGGTTTCAAACTCAGCTTCCTATGATTATTGCGCTCTGTTATGCACCACTCCCTGTGATATTAGGATAACAAAAAAACTTTTGGAAGCTGCAATTTTTAGCTGGTCTGCTATCGGCACTCGTCAATGTCGAATTGATTAAGATGGTCGTTCGAATCAATGAATTTTAACCTTTTTACTGTTCACAGAAACGCATGCATTCCAGTGTGACGCTTCAGATGACAGATGACAGAAGCTAAACCTTTAAATGAACAACTGTTTTACAACGGAAAGTTAAAACACTGACAGTAATATCCAGTGATACAAACTACTCGACTTTGTAATACATAATTCTTTGAATTATTATTACAAATAAATGCATCTAAATTTACATTAAAAGTTGCATATATATTGTGTTTACAAATACTTTTTTTTTCATCTGAAACAATTAACACATTTCCACCATTGGACTGAACAGAAACTATTGCTAAATTGTGGCTTTCTGTACCGTTCAAAGCTTGCTGACATAGTGTTTCTTTCTTTTGTGTTGCTGGAACATCAAGATTCACTAAAGTCACTGCACCAATGTGATTTTCCTGTCTTAGTGTGTGTTCACACTTGTAGTTCAGTTCACTTGGTCCAAAAAAAAAACATTTATTCCTGGTCCACTTAGCATTCACATGGGTATTTTAACATGGAGTCTAAAAATACTGACCCTAAACGCAAAGGGATGTGTTCACAACCTGATTGGCCTTTATTACGTTGATTGCTGTGTGCTAGGCTAAATGTGTGTAATCCTACATATGATATTATTATAACCAGCTAAGAACTCATGAAGAGCTTATAAAATGTGTAAAGGAGTAAAAACATTGTCAGGAATCCTGATGCCTGTACCGAACTATGGTGGTCAGCATTGAGATATGTAGGGGAAAAAACATGTATGCTTGAGCATTCGGTCCTTTTTAGGCTCGCATCTTGTGACATCATATCCCGTTTTTGGTTCATACACGTCTTCGGAACGTGTTGCGTTCATATTACATTATAACTGCACCAGAGTGGACCAACCCATTTATCCACTTTACCACCCAACTTAAAGTTTCAGTTTTTAATGTGTACATATATTGCACAAACATGTTCCCATATAAATGTGAATGTGTTGTACACACATTCACAGAATGAGTAAAAAACAGATTTCTAGTTCCCAGCATGCTTTGCTTCTGACCGTCTGAGAGTAAATGTAAATTGTTATTTCACGTTTTGCTCAATATTACTATAAGGGGAGATCTGTTAGTGTTTTAAGTTGAATTATTTTGTAATTATAGTGTTTTTTTTTTTTTTTTGGCTGCCATTATGCTGAAGAGCAGAACCTGTGGTTAGGGGTGACGATTGGCTGGACACTATTAAAACTATAATTTATTTATTTAAAATTGTGACAGCTGTGCGCACCAACTTAGTGATAATATCTTTGCTTTATACTTTAGTACATGTAGGTGTGTTTGTTCTATTGTTAACTAGCTTGAAAAAATGAAACATTTATTATGTAAGTAAATAAGAATCATATTACTTGTTTATACTGGATGATTACAAATATAATACGCTACCATATCTAATTACATTTCGATATATTCTAAAAAGTATTACTGAATATAAAATGACATACACTATGATATATAAATGGGAAAATGTAATCTCTACATAAACTTAGGGTCCTCATTAATATTTCTCTAATTTACAGAAAGTTTCTATCTTTTATCAATTTTAAGATATAGCCTTTTGGAATTAAGATGTCAAAATCAAACGTTTTAGGAAAAAACCTCTGGCGCCTAAAGGGTTAATAAATATATAGTCACATATTTTTTCCATTAAAATGGCAAGTTCTTATGTGTTATTCAATATATTGTGATAAATTAACACAATATATTAGTCTGTATATTATCAAATGTACCGTTATATCATTTAATATATTGATCATTCATGTAGGAAAATATGTTATTTCCGTAAGGGAAGACCCATCTTTTCAGTGCCTGGTTCCACTTGTTTGATGCACACCAGGTTTGGATGGCAGCATTCACGCCACACTAACAGAGCAATCGCACCAGGGTCCGTTTTAATCGAACCAAACATGCCAAGTGTGAACACACCCTTGAGTATGGTTAGCTAAAATACATGCAAGAACAGTGAAATTGACAAAATTGTATCTCTCTATACTCTACTGTAGCAAAGATTTACAGTAATACTATTTTCAGCCTAATACAAAAGTTTGACAATTTGTGGACATGTTCTATCTCAGGGTTCATGGGTGAGGACCTCAAGATGAAAACTACCAATATGTATCTTTCATTTCCTATTTCTCTTCACAGTCCATCACAGGCTTCCCATAAGCCAAGTCTTTTTGTGAAAAGATAAATAGTATTTTGAATTGGAGTACAAGAAGTGTAAAAAGGTAAACTTTGCAGCTGCAATATTACATGATTTCTCAACTTTTAAACAATTGACAGCAGGCAGTGCTTTCGTAAAATATTAAGAAGCGTGTTATGTTTAGCCATGCCTGTCAAGAGCATTTGGGACAAGAACATTGTGTGCCAACAGATTTTCTTGTGTAACACGAAATTCTGTCCAGAGAGATTATTTCCAAAAAAACATGTTATGTATTGATTCCTCGTGTTTGTTCAACTATTAAACATATTCTTCAACAACAACAACAACAACAACAACAACAACAACGAGACAGCTCTCATTTATTACACCCTCGTCACCACTGCCCAGCAATAAACCATTGAAGCTGACCTAAACGAATGACCTCAGCCCTTTAACGAACATGTGACACATCTTGAGGAAAATCTGCCCTCGGCATTCTTTGTCCCTGTCTCCTAAGTGATCACTTACATGCTCTTTGTGCAGAGAAGCATTAAGGTGTGACTGACTCTCTTGCCTTTAGCAGATCAGACAAGGGTCTGATGGCTCTCAGTGCTGCTGCGCCCCTTTGAGGTCTTCTGTTCACTCTGAGCATGCTTGATATGTCTTTGAAGCTTGCCAATATAGTTACGTCCCATAAGTAGCTCTTAAAACTGACTCATTCTCTCATGTTTTCCTTTTTTTTAACTTCTTTCTTTCCGTCTTGCACTCTATTTGTCCACTTTGTCAGGTCTCATCAGCACAGAGATGAAGAAATGCTCTTTCCGGGGTTTGTGTGTGTGTGTATGTGTGTCCATCTCCCAGTAGTTCTTTTCTTCTTTTCTTTGTACTTTGCCCTATTTTTCTTCCATTAGACTCTATCCCCCCCGGATGTGAGACTTTACGTACTTTATGTTTTTGTCTTCTCAACATTTTCTACAACAATTAGCGTGTACAAGAAACAGGCCACTGCCCTTGATAGGTAGGTTTTTTTAGTAATGAAATCCAGGCTAAAACTATACTCATTACATCTATTCTGGTACAGACATGATGTATGACATGATGAATGTTAAAATCATGAGGTCATTGAGGTCAAATCATGAGGAATCACCTTATCCCTAATCTTTTGTGGCAAAAAAGTGAACTGTACCAATAACTATTATACAAATAAACTGTAACTTTCAGCACTCTACAAAGTCCTAACTACAAAAACAACTTGTTCAGTTTTCCATTGCACTTTCTGATGTCAGACTAATTCATGTAAACATTTTAATACATTTCTATTTAGGAACTACCTTTGCTAAACACAAAAGGAACTAAATATATATATTGTTTAAATACCAAAACCTTGTTCTGTTCATGGCTGTGTGTAGCACCTAATTCTCTGTATGTATATTCTCCAAGACAATCTTATCAGTGGGAAATAATGACTGAAGTTTCTTTTTAATGAGGTCCAATATTCATTTCAGTGTGGATTGTGATTGTCAAAATAGCTATTCGTATTAAATGTGCCCTAGAATGAGTTGAAACAATATATTAAATTGTTCTCTGATATCTACATAGAGGGTATGTGGCTTATTTAAGGGCAAAAATTGTCCAGATACAGTTTTACAGGTCCATTTACAACCCTCTAAATTGTCCCTAGGATGTAATGCTCAGTTTTTGCCTTATTTGGAAGAGTCATGAATATTAATGTTGAGCTCTGCTCTGATTGGCTTATTTCAGCCGCTCACAGCTCACAGCACAGCAGTTCAGCAATGAATTTTCAAGCAAATGGACTAGCCTGCTGCATAATTTTCTCACTTTGATTTTCAGGGTGTCTTTGAATTCAGTCCTCTGTAGGTTGATCATTTTAATTTCTATCAAACGATGTGGCATCCTTTAGTTCATAACACATTACCCAGTCCATATTAGTATAGATTTCCAGCATTATATTTTTCCCCATGGAGATCTGATGTGTTTTCAAAGTGATCCTTTACAATTTTTTAGCAGTGTATATTAGATCAAACACCAGGTCTTAATCAGATTCTGAACAACATGATTAAAACAACAAACACATATTCCGAAAGTCAATGTTTCATCTTATTCACCTCATATTAATACTAAAAGTGTACATATTTGTATATACATTTTGTGCTTTGTTACCTTTTAAAGATGGGCAACTCTGGTTCTCGAGATCCACTTTCTTGCAGATTTTAGTTGTAACACTAATCAATCTGACCTGAACACGCTAATCTAGGTATAGCAATGTTTACAGTTCAGGGAAACAACAAAACGAAAGTAAAGCAGTAGCACCTCACGGACAACTGTCGCACAAACATAAACAAGACACAATGTAAAGTCCAGGCCTGGTCCTCTCTCATCCATCACTTGTCATCATTTCTTCTCTTATCCATCCGGAGCTTGCCACATACACCTATTGCCCCTCACAGTACTCTCAATACTGCGCTCCACTCTCCCCCTCCACCAGTCACGGCAGCCATAGCACCTGAGGGTAAGGACAGTAAAAGCAAGAGTAAAGGAGATGAAAGGATGAGGAGACAGAGATGAGAGAGGAAGAGAGGGAAAAAATCTCTTCCCCCAGCCCCATCCATGGAAGCTTTTCCTCCCCATGCTTAAGGCTGGAAGCAGACCTGGATATCGGCAAACGGCGAAACCTCTTCCGACCCAGCGGCAGCCACTCCTCCATGCTTTGATGGACGGAGGTGAATATCCATCCCCTTTCCGAGCCCTCCAGTTCCAATGCCGCGATATTCAGCACTTTCCAACTCAATGGCACTGTGATTTCCCAACAGATGCTAGATCTCTATGACAACATGCCTATCTTTTCTTCCAGGTTTCAGAACCATTGTAGCAATTTTTAAAGTACAGGGAAGAAACTCTCTTCCAATAGCTCTCGGCCCCACACTGTTTGCCACATTAGGTCTTCAGGATGCTTGATTATTTCCATAAAGCAATTCAGCGGAAATCTCTCCTTGCTGCTAATTCCATTGGTTAAGTTTAGGGTGAAGGGAACGGTTAGGGATTAGTGTTTGGTGTAGGCAGTCATCACTGTAAATGGCAAGACCAATGAAATCATTCAAAGCGGCTGTGGGGTGAGGTTTACACTGAAAAAAATCACGCCTTTAGGATCACCAGAAAGACACAGGCAGGTGATTTTGATCAGGGTTAGAGCTAAACTCTAGCCTGACAAGCCAGACCCACATCAAGATGTTTGGTCTGGAAACTCACCATAGACAGCTCAATCCGAGGGGCGGATAAACGGTTGTCTTTCAAACTCCCTCTGCACACGATAGGATAGCGCTACAACCAACCAGAGCAACGAAGGTCAAACGGAGCTTGTTGATAGATTAAACATTCACCGTATCCGGTCGGCTAAACTCCGAACACATCTTCCCTTTTTAAGAATGACTTCAGTGCCGTTCTTTGTTCTTTTCTCAGAGAAAAGCTTAACTCCAAGTCTTCCAGAATCGCAGTCAACGCTGATTCAAAAGACGGGCGCCGTTCGCCAGTTTCTGGGTTTACTAGAAGCACGCAAACGCAACTCGGCCGTCATCATTATGGCCCCGCCCGCCGACTCTATACACGTGTCTAGATTTCTAGGCTAGCTAAACTCTGCAAGAAAGTAGATTTTGAGGGCCAGAGTTACCCACTCCTGTTTTAAAGGGTACTGGCCCAGTGACTGCTTTTGTACCTGTTTTTTGAGAGTGCAGAAGGTGAAAATGTTGCAACCAAGAATCTAACAAAAGGTGTTGCTCGTCCAAGCTGGTTAGAACTGAAGCTCGATCATAAAAAAGGCTTTATCAGATTTTCACTTAGTGAATCTCCGGCGGGGAAACAGCTGCCTTTGACTGTTGGAGCATATTCACGAAATGATGAGCTCTCCAAAGTGGACAAGAGTGGACATCCATTTCACACATTTATAAGACTGGAATACAGACAGACAGATGACAAGGCGGGAAAGACTGAATGTTAGGGAGCAAAAGGAAGAAAAAGAGGATGTCATGATGAAAAAGAGAGGGGGGGGAGAGAGAATGGAGAAGCGGCATGTAAACAGTACTCATCCAGGGCTGGAGATGGTTGGCTGGCTGATCAGGGGGATGAGAGATGAAAGGGGCTCGCGCTCCTCTCGTTGACTGTCTGTGCGTGTGAGATACAACGTGACAGCTGAGCGGAGCTGGAAGGCCAGACATGAATTCACAAATGCTAGCCCCAAGGAAGAGCACAGGGTTAGAGATGAAAGGGTGGGGCCGAACTGATGTGAGTGTATGCAGTTGGTGAAGAAAAAAAAAGGGATCCCACATTTTTCCTTGCAGTGGTCAGCTGACATTCACATCCAGCATGTAAAAGTCCTCATCACAACTGTATTCCATGTGAATTGTTTGTTTGTAGCATTAGAATATTTCTGTTCTTCAGATTAATTTATGCAGGCAAATAATTGTCTAATGGCTTTAAAATGCCAAAGCGAGCGAGACTCTTCCTGTCTGTTGAGACATAATTTAATTGTCTCCTTTAGGGAAAATAAACAGCCCAGCATTTTTCAATGGACTGTGAAAGACAAACATACAACGCAATTTAAGAGAGAAATTTTGCATTACTGTGTTTTTTTTATTTTTTTTTTTTAAGGCAAGTATATTTGCGGGCAGCTACTGATAAGCATAGACTCTTTCCCCACCAGCATTTTTGATAAGAATATTTTGTTGTATGAATATCTGAACATGAAATATATAAAAAGAAAAAAAACAGACACTACGCTTTAAAAAAAAGTATTTTATTGTAGCTTCATGCTTTTTTTTAACACCTGAATGTGGATACGTTTCTTAAAGGGGGGGTGAAACACTCAGTTTCAGTCAATCTCATGTCAATCTTGAGTACCTATAGAGTAGTATTGCATCTTTCATGTCTCCGAACAGTCTTTAGTTTTATTATATTTATAAAAGAAATATAGGCTGTACCGTGTCTTTCCGGAAAAAACCGAGCGCCTGGAGGCGTATCGAGTGGGCGGAGCTAAAGAATGACGTTCTCAAGCGTGGAGAAACCCATGGCTATCTCAGCTAACACAGATATTATCCAGAATCAAATCTGAGGCTGAAATAAATTGAACAGGAGAAACAGCAACAGCAGGACGTCCGTCTCTGTGGTATGGACTGTATTTAGTGGCCTGTCAACATTTGCGCTTGTTTACTCGCAGTTTATGAGGACATGATTCGGTTTATGGACTATTGTATGCGACTAAACCTTTGCAGTATCAAGCAAAACGGTTTTGCACGTCAGACTAGTGTAACGTTATACAAAGAACAATGGAGTCCGTTAGCACATTTGAATGATGAAGCACGCGATCGTGTCGTTTACTGATGTTTACTCACGAGACGGTAGCCAACAGCACAGACATTTCAAGCAGTTTTACTCACCGGCTGCTTCTAAAGCAGGACCGAACCTTTATCGCCGGGACCGCTCCGTCAAAAACACACTTCTTTGGTATGATTTGGAGAAGTCCTGTGACAGCAGTAGCATGGAATTCCACTTTGCGACGCGACTGAAGCGATGTTGTGAAGCTTCCCGTCATTTCTGCGGTCAAATCGGTTCAAATGCAGCGCTGCCTTCCCGGAATGCTGTGCTGAAGCGTTGAAGTCGCTCGACGTCACCCATAGGAATAAAGTGGAGCGCGGCGCGTCAGAAGTGTTCACAGACGACTGGATCTGCACCTGAGTGTTTATGGGCGTGCATTTCCTCTCTCGCTCTAGTCACGCGCGCGCACCCTACCAGGAGAAGAGCCCGTACGGCCCATACAAGGACCTTCCGCTCTGTCGACGTCAAGCAGACCCATACTCGAAAAAAACTCTCCGAAACTTGTGAGAAACCGGAAGGAGTATTTTTGACAGAAATACTCCATCAAATGTCCAACATTAGTTTTTGAAACTTTGTCTATGTTTAGGATGGGAATCCAAGTCTTTAACAGTGTAAAAAGCTCAGTATGCATGAAACAGCATTTCACCCCCCCTTTAAAAAAGCAACCTTTTTTTGCGCAAAAAGCTGAGAAAATAAACAGACAAAAAAAATACATCCAGATCAGATTCAAAACACAGATAGAGTAGATCGAGTCCATCCATGCCCCCAAAGCTTCACAGTCTTACAACATTAGGCAGTGTTGATTTGTATGCTGTTTAATGCTGATGATGGCCATTTTACATACAGTATGCATATGATTATCACTTATGTCTGTTTCTTCTTCACATGCATTTTAATCAGGACATTAAGTACTCTTTCAGAAGATGTGTAATAGTGCACCCTACCATATAGTGCCCCTAATAATGTTTTTTTTCAAATATTCCCTTTCATGCAGTGTGTAATATAGCTGCCTGTGAATGTAAACACTCTGGAAAGTTGAAAGTGCACAATAAATAAAGTTTTTGTCTCCCAAAAGAAATAATAGAATCCAAACCACCTAAATGATTTGTGTGTATTTCAAAATCTGACTGTGCTAAGTTCTAAGTCACTAGAAATTACATTTGCACTATGCTGCACGTCGTCCGCAAACAACTTGCCCAGCCTTCAAGCATAAGTTTACTGATGACTGCTTCTCAAATCTCGGAGTACAGGTTTTGCAACATGTGCGACACTTGCACTCAATTTATTTGGACCAGCTTGCTCCTCTAAATCACATGTAAGTATGAATAATTATTGATATACTGTATTGAATAAGTTAGGCTAACTCGCCTTACTGCAATACTTCTGATCATCAGCTGTCATTCACTAGTGCTGGGCTAACCTATGCACTGTTATTGATACAGTTTACGCGTGTGCACCGCAATAAATTAGAAATATACACATAGGTTTGTTGATGGACATACACTTAATGCTGATGGTGAGGAATTATAATTGTAACATCCATAATATACCTCAAATAGTATCACTGAGAAACGGTCACTCAAGTCATTCTTGCGATGGAGGGTTGAATAACAAGTTGTTTGAGAATTTTTGAACAGCGTGGTGTGATGGGAAAATATAAGAGAACATTTTTTTTTTTTTTTTACTTTGATGCATGTAGACCTGTTGTAGACCTCCAAAACAAAAATAGAAATCGTTAAAATAGCCCCTCACTGCTATAGGGTCACTTTAAGTATAAGAGTGATAATAATAATAATAATAATAATAATAATAATAATAATAATAATAATAACAATAAACATTGCAAGAAATTTGGAGGAGTCAGAAACAGGTTATTAAGGGGTGCTGGTAGAAACAGAGTTTTTAGAGCTGCAGTGCAAGGCCACTGAAATATGACATTTAGCTATTTTACTTAAATGCTTAAAATCATTTCTACAGTTCTGAGTCTTTTTTGTGAATGTAAAGTCAAGTGAAGCTTGAGTGAATTTGCCTCTCTATCAGCATACACTAATTTAAAGTGGTTAACTGGTCACCCAGTCTGGTCTGGTTCGTCTGTTTGGATGATTTTAGAGGGTTTTTGACCAGCTGTCAAAGCAGTTGGCCATCTCAGACCATATTGGCCAGTTTGGGTGAACCAGCAAGAAAACCATGCCCCATTTTGGTTGGTATAAGCTGTTTGATGGGTTTTAAATTATTTTGTTATAAATATAATTTCAGTCAATCTATCAAGTTTAAAATAAATGTTACAATACCACTTTATTTAATATATAAATGTGTTTGTTTTTCACAGAATTTCCAAACATCAATAGCAATACCATGATATAAAATGACCCATATCATGAAGACCTTAATCATACCGATCACTCCGATTGGGAAGCACGTGTGGCCAAAAATTCTGTCCTTTCAAAAGGTAAAAAGAGTGACTTCTCATGCCCCCATCACCAGCACAGATGTGTTCTCATCTCCGTTATATTCAGTTCTGGAGTAGGGCTCAGCATTCTGACACATTCATAAGGAATCACAGGCATCTGAGGCCCAGGGGTCTTTAGAGGAATCGATTTAAATTGGTCCGACGGATGATGCGATTCCATCTGAGGGACCTCAATGCATTACATCAGGGTCTGGGTTTGTGTTGCATCAGTAATTTTAATAAAAATACCATTTCTACCTCAGCGCGGCTTTAATACCATCGATAGGCACAACAGAGGCTAGATGAAACTGTGCGGGTTTATTTTTCTCCAGAGTCGGATATAGGAAACAGGGAAGAGAGTATTAATATATCTCTCTTCCTCCTGAGAAAAAAAAAAAAAAAGCAGCAACCCACATTTGCCTGTTAAAAATACCCACACCCCACTGCAGGGACAAACCTATATACAGCATCTGTGCCCCGATGAGGAGACTTCTCATGCCTCTCATTTAAAGCCCACTTTACCACAGTAAGATCCCACCGACACTCTTCCTCCGCTGTAAACCACTCATAGCACTCATATCAATGCCCAAGTGAATATGCCAGCGAGATCTAAACTAAAAAAAAAAAAAATCGTGGTAGTCCCCTATAAACAATGGCAAAAGCATCTGTTACCATTAATGACATATCTCTTCCCTTTTCTTCCAACGTAGACCAAACGTATCACAAATATTTGGGCCAATAAAAAACAATATTTATGAGTAATATGAACTTTGAATCCACCAAAACTAGCAGCTCATATTTTATTATTATTATTATTATTATTATTATTATTATTATTATTATTATTATTATTATTATATTTATTTTTTGTAATTGAACATGAATATATAATACACAATATTTAAAAAAATGTGCCAGACTGAACACGTGTGGTGAATGTATGCCACACTTACCTAAGCTCTGCTCAGCTCTTCAAAATCTGACTCCTGCTGCGTTTGTGCTGTGACTTTCGCTTGGCTCACTTTATTGAAAAGACACGTTCAATTTTTAATTGTAGTGTCTATTATCTAACTGAACTAAATGATTTTATTACTATCAAAATCAAAACGATGGTGGTGGTGGTGCTGCGGTGGGCAGGTGATAACCGGTAGCCAGTGGCTCAAGAGTGGCCTCATTGGGCGAAGCAAGTGCATTCTGGGAGTTGTTGCACTCTAAATAATGCTGGGTTATTTTTAACCCAAAATGCTGGGTTAAGACTGTTGGGTAATTTTTGTTGGTTTATTTGATCACATTTTAAACACCATTGGGTAGTTTCAAATTTCCAGTCGTTGGGTTAAACCTGCTGGGTCGCAATGCTTGGTTGATTCTACCCAGCGCTTGGTTATTTCACGTGCTTCCCGCCTTGATTAGTTTAAATTCGCTCCCAAACTGTCATTTAAAAAGGGCAATGCAAAAGGCAAAGCCACCGGTTGCAGATGTTTTAAGATCAGTTCATATATTTTCATTAATAATCATTTTAATTAGCATAATTATAGTTTTTTTTTTTCCTTCGCGGCAACAATTCTTAAGCTTACATGACATTAGGACGTTAGGACGACAAAAGTTTTACCTCAGAATCCGATGCAATGTACTGACTCGTGTTAGTTTAGGTAGGCATGTGAGACGATATAATACAGTTTGTGATTATACAGAACCATGATCTCCTTTAAACATGGTTGTATGTAGGGATTTCACAAGTACTGGTACTGCGGTACCAAGTAGCCTACACAATGAAATGTTAAAAATATGACGATAGTATCTTTATAGCATCGACTCACAAGTAACGTTAGACTATGTTCGGTCCCGCAGCTGCGTTCAGTCACGTCACGCAGGGCTCCAGACTGCCGAATATATTATACGAGTGTCTGTGTATATTAAATACTATTTAAATATTACTCTTCCATGTTTTGCGTCTCTGTGTGAATGATGGGGGCATGTGTCATATCATGATCACAGAGACTCAAGTCACGGCAACCCGTCAAACCAAAAGTTCGATTTAAAGGTGAATAAATTGACAGAATATATTAGGTTTGTAGTTGTCATTGTTGCTAATTTTAACACATTTGTGTATTGTAACATTTGTCAAGAAAAAAAAAAAGATTGTTTTAAAGGTCTAAACATTCTTCATTTGATCTTTCATGATTGTCTAGTTTTACAGTAGGCTAAATGCACAGCCACAGGAGATTTTTTAAGAACAACCCAGCAAAAATAAACCCAGAATAGCCAATCCATTAATGGTAAAAACCCAAAATGTAGTCAATTTTTCTCAACAACCCAGCCTGCTGGGTTAAAATGCCACTGGGTTAATTTAACCCAGCATGTGTTCTGTCCAATATTTACCAAGCGCTGGGTTGCCAATTGGGTTGTTTTTAACCCAGCCATTTTTAGAGTGTGTCTTTCATCCACAAGACAAAAATACATTTTCTGTCTTCTCATTCTAAAAGGCACCACATTCAAAAATATTTTCACATTTCCACTACATAAATGACCCAGTTTAAATACACAGTCATCTTCCCAGTGCTGAAGTAACCCTTTAAATACTAATTTCTTTACGTGAAAAATAAAATAAAAATGATAATAATAATTCAGAGATTTATGTAGTATGGTTATTTTTTATGGTGATATTTACAAAGCCACTCAATTATTCTGTAGTATTTCAATCAGGACATATTACTGTAAATGAGAGTTTTTCTCTCTGACAACACAGTGAAGAATTAGGAATCAGTATAATATTTGGTAACACTTTCTGCAAAGCCCAGGTTTATAATGAAATATAGCACTACTATTTATAATACATTCGCTTACTTGACAGAAATCTGAATTACTAAACAGTCTTTGTAAGTCTATAAAAACAGTATAGCAATGCAGGCTGCATCTTTATAAATACATTAATGGAACCAACTGACTGACTAATACAGCAGTGTAAAAGGGATTATGAGCATGCACATTGAAAAAGCAAATGCATGACATGAGTAATTACTAAAAATAAAATAAAACTATAACTCTTCCTATATTCGTGTCTTAACGTAAATGTAAGTCTTTATATTTTATGTAATTGAATTAAATTAATTCTTAAGTATAGCATTTCAAATGTTTATTTTTATAACCTGCAAGAGGAAAACTACATTTGTATCAGTCCTTCCTGCAGGATACTAAGAAAGCAATGCATTCAAACATGGCCATTTGGTACCTGTTTTTGTTATTAGCTCCGCTGAAAATGGTTGCGCTGCTTAATGAAGTGTGGAAACTGCAATAGAGTGTTTTATTTTCAGCTACTGAAGTATTGAGCACATTTGCATTTCTCACAAGTCGCATTGCACTTGCTAGTCAAACACAAACAAATGTTTCTAGTGTAACAACGGTCCGATGTTCTTTTGAAAGATGAAGGCTATTCAATGCACTGCTGTCTTAAAAGTAGAAACAAACTGGATCAAAGCAGCACAGACTGAAGAGAGAATGGTCCAGATGCACAAGATGAGGAGCACATGAGAGTGTGTTTGAGAAACAGACCCCTGACTGGTGCACAGCAGGAAACTTGAACACTGAACACTACACACTAAACACCAGCTTCATCTGCAGCCGCAAAGCCACGAGATGCTGCTGGGCTTTCGGGAGAGTTTCAAAGACAGTCACATCTGACACTGGCAGACAGAAAGAAAAGGCTAGACATGGGTGCTTTTGAAAGTAGTCTCTAATGTTTGTCAAGGCTCCAGTTATTTGATGACAAACACAGTAAAACTATGTAAAGTAATATTATTATGAAGTAATAAAAAAAGTAACATTATGCAATATTAAAATATTTGGATTCCAATGACACAAAGCTGAATTTTAGCATGATTACTCCAGTCTTCAGTGTTACATGATTGTTCAGAAATAGTTCTAATATGATGTTTTGGTGCTCTTTTAATAATGGTTCTTATTACCGTGGCGTGTCCAAATCCAATTTTGCTAGTTGAATGATGGTATAAATGGTTGCTGCGACAGACGCATGGTCCAAAAGGGTTGTACCTCGTCTCTTAATGAGTCATGGGTGTGTTTTGGGTGTAACGTGCAATAAATGAATCCTAGTCTCATCTCCCATTCCCTTTAAAAGCCGGCTGCTCTTGCACCATAGCAGATTCACTGTTTACATGGCAGAATTTGTGAGCAGAAAAACTAAATGCTTCTCCAAAGAGGAATTATTTTATTTTACATATTTGACATGTGTAATAAGCGTCTATGTGCGTTGTGCAAATACCTATATGTGCATATTATAACATGCCCTTTAAATAACACAAAACAATACTGCGTTTTCAGTTTCTTCACAATAGCAACACTCCAACAATGCTCCTGGTTTTCTGACCAGCACACCCAGGGGTGAACAAATAGGCGAAAGTGCATTTGCTATTTAAACAATGCATTTCTGCTGGACATAAAAATGACAAGATGGGCTTAAACTAGAAAAAAAAAAATACTTGCGTTAATTGTGCCGGGTGTTGCATACAACAGAGCCCAATGCCATAACATCTGTATTTTCGTTAGCTCCTCCACATGATGGGCATTATGACAATCGTATCTGTATTTGACCATTCAGGCGCAAACTGAATTTGGGATTGCACACTTTCTTGGAGTGCGCTTCCGGTGTGTCATACTGTGCATAATAACTTTAACATCTTTGAGTCGGACTCTACCTCCTGCATGCACTCAAATATTTCCACCTTCACTAACTGCAACTTAATCGATAACAAACTGTGATTGGATTTTTATTTTGTTCTTTTAAAGATTGGCCACCTTGGATTAGGCTATTCTCATGTGAGAGAAGACTACTACTCGCTTTTATGATCACCTAGCAATCAATTTAGGAAAGAAGAAATACTGGACAAAAACATGTTTTTTCATAATAAGTCAGGACGCTAAAAATAAAGCTTAAACACAGAACTGTCCCGGGAAAAACCACCCTATGTATGCACCAGCTGAAAAACTATCACTGAAATAAATGGGAGTGCTAATGAATAGTTTTCTCCAGGTGTTACAGACTTATTTGCTTGAATGCTACGTAAGGAATGAGTGCAATGGAAAGCATAAGGAGGATTTTTAAATTGCCATGGCAATAGCATAATATTAATTACAGGAAGTGGAGCAGTTAGAGTCGATGGTGTGGGATTCCCTCTCTTATTCACTTTACTACGCCATTATGGAGGGAACTAATCTGTGCAGCCAACTTTATCATGATTGGATGAGTGTGATTTATTGCTAGACATGGGGCGAAATGACAGGGGAAACCCTGCTCTCACACTTCAGCTCTTGAGAAGAAGTGGATTAGTGTAGAAGCAGCATACTACAGCATTGCTTCTGTGCACACAATGGCCTCAATGACTAATATGTTAATTCCTGTCTCAAACATGCATTAATGACAAATGTAATGCAATTTAAAACTAGGGGTTGTTGAAGATACTTTTCTGTAAGGGATTTTTTTTTCAACCTATAGCAATTTACTCACAGTCCACCTTCAAGGATCTGCCTGTGTAACCTCAGGAGATCTCACACTGTTGCAACAAAAGTTTCTGTGGTGTCAGACTGTTTAATGCAATTCAGACTGGCACTTTACCTTGAACTAAGAGTAGGGAGGTGTGTGACATGTAAGGAAGCCTTTAAAAAATACATTCACAAAGAGCTTTTAACAGACCCTGCACACAACAACAAGCTTTCTCTCTCTGCTTCTCTGACAAGTGTGCTGTTTTCAAGGCTACTGAGTATCTTTATATTTAATTTAAAGGGTAGTTTGCATAGAATCTTGTAAAACTCAAAATGCACTTTATTGTACAATGCAACAGTCACAGAGTTTTTGCTTGTACACTGGGCAGCTATGTAGACTTATGACCCTGTTTACACCAAGGGTGATAACTATAATGTGTTAAGAATCATTCTAATTCTGTGAGAATAGTAAACTTCTACACTGTCGCTCCAGCTTTGCTTATGGTTTGTATACCCAGAGTCCTGGCTTTGGTTTCCCTACTACAACCTGCTGATATTGACCGGTATTTCCTTTCATGCAGATGAAGAACGTATGTGTAGTTGGACGTTTTTCTGTAGTCTTTGCGGTGTGTTTTTTTGGCCCAGACAGAAGTGAAGCTAGGCGACAACATGTTGGTTTGATGCGTCACAGCCTTAAAGGTGCACTATGCAAC
Organism: Pseudorasbora parva; assembly: GCF_024679245.1. Classification (NCBI taxonomy): domain Eukaryota; kingdom Metazoa; phylum Chordata; class Actinopteri; order Cypriniformes; family Gobionidae; genus Pseudorasbora; species Pseudorasbora parva. The sequence goes on along the minus strand of NC_090187.1, from coordinate 4,431,707 downwards.
TTTCTGTCCACTAGAGGTTGCCTATTCAAAACAAATGCGTTGTTTGATGACGCAAAGTTTGAGCGCAGTATCTTGGGACATGTGGTCTTTACCTCACAGCCGGTGGAAAATAGGACTCGGGCAGAAATCACGTTCATGAATGCGGTTATTAACATTACTGTAGTGTGAAGCAGAGCAGGACCGAGTGTTGTGGAGCTGAGCACAGCTGCTGGTGCGATTGTTAAACAAATACCCGCCTCGCGAGTATCGGGACTTTTATCATGAAGGGACGGGACACAGTCGCCGGGCGCTTCCGGTGATTTCTGCTCTTCCAGGTATGATTATGAGGTAATGCAGCTCTGTTTATCATATTAGATGCATTTAGGTGTGTTGAAATGATGTTATGACGTTACTCTGAGAGTTCACTTGTTCACACTGACCTTCCTCTTGACCTACGCCACCTACGCCATGCTCTCAGAAAATAGGGTCCTAAATATAACATACCTTGACTTTAGCCATTGTTATTATTTTGAATAATGATTCTAAAGACTAACATTTGGGAAAACATGCACCAATTATGCATTCACAATTAGACCAGAAATGTGTATTAAGAAGGTAAAAATGTAATGTTGATGTGCGTGGGAATCACCACAATATCCACCAAGGGTCTTACAGCTAATCCTATTCTTAATGCTAGCAAATGACATTTCCCTCTGAGACTATCCCACATGGCTAAAGCAAGCTTCCTCAAAAGCTAACAAAGAAAATGTGACATTTACATTTGTGTTTTTGGCAGACGCTTTCTTACCAATGCTGCTTACAAGAAAGCACACGATTAGGAGGACAAAAGAACCATAGTCACAGCTTTAAATGGCACACCCACAGACGTTTTGTGGAGCATATCACACACGGAAATAGTGAAATATGCCAGATACCATCTGGGGCTGGATACCTGAATAAACTTACTCTTGACTGCCATTTTCATACTTTCTAACCTAATGAAGTTAAGAAAGTTTTTAACTCCTTTAAAGTCATTTTATGAATTTTTGAAATTACCATTTTTGAAAAATACTTCTGCTAATCAGCTGTCAACTCATGAATTTCAGTTTTAGTTATCCAGCATCTATCGTCTGTAAAAAATAAAATTAAAATAAATAAATAAAAAATGCTTACTTATCACAAAGCTTGTTTTGTGGATCCATCTGCTTTCTCTAAATTCACTAAGCGCTTCTACCTTGTCATATTGTTATCTGTCCATCAGAAATCTGCAGCATCTATAATAATACAATTTTACAAATACTTGACAAACATGCTCCTATATTAAAACTAGACAGTTTCCATCTGCACGTGTTTCACCCTGGAACTCAGAGAGATGAAAGCTATGTGGCGTCGCTTGGAAAGATTGTACAGGAAAACTAATTGTGCACTCGTTAATTAATTAATTAATTAATTCATTACATTTATATAGCGCTTTTTCTAGGCACTCAAAGCGCTTTACATAGAAGGGGGGAATCTCCTCAACCACCACCAGTTGGCTATGAAGGAACACTTGCTTAACTACCGTACATCCCTCAATGCTTCAAGATCCTCATATTTCTCTTATACTATTAATAATTCCATGTGTAGGTCAAAATCCCTGTTTGCTATAGTCAACAATCTCATTTATCCTCCACAACATGTCATTTCTGGAATTGAGGGGTTTGTGAATAATTTCTCTCATTACTTTTTAAAAGTAAAATCACAGAAATTGAAGTAAATCACTTAAGATGTACCTTTTCACTTTCGTACCTTAGGGTACCACCCGAGTGACAGAACTGTACCTTTTTTTCTGAGTGTTGATGTCAGCTGACTCCTCTTACTCCACAAGCTCTCTCTCTCTCTCTCTCTCTCTCTCTCTCTCTCTCTCTCTCTCTCTCTCTCTCTCTCTCTCTCTCTCTCTCTCTCTCTCTCTGCTGCAATAGGTGATCTAATTGTGAAGTCTAACTCTACACAGCTCTACCCTACTCCAGCGGTTTTGCTCTAGATGTGTATTTGTGAGGTTGAACCTTTCATAACACACATGATAAAGTCTAGTTTAACATCTGCTATTGTTCCAGCTGAATTAAAGCTGGCTGCCGTAACCCCCATTCTTAAAAACAAAACAACAAAAAAAAAAAAACAGGCCTTGACCATCTAAATATGATTAATTATAGGCCAATCTCAAATTAACCATTCTTAATTAAAATCTTTGAAAAAGTTGTGGCTGCACAATACTTAAATGCTAATGGCCTTTTTGAACCTCAGGATTTGTGCATGTTCTAAAGAAACTGAAACTGCACTTCTTCATGTGGCTAATGATGATCTTCTGTCTAAACATCTTGATTCTTCTGGATCTAAGCTCCACATTTGACACAGTCTGCCATAAAATGCAAATTTCTCACCTTTCTGATATCGGTATCCCTAGTTCTGCTCTTTCCTGGCTCATCTTAGAAAACAGAAAATATTACATCACCATACAAAGATGTTAATCTGCCACTGCTTCGCTCTCACAGGGTGTTCCTCAGGGCTCAGTTCTTGGTCCACTTCTGTTTATCATTTACATATATCCACTTGGTAATATCATATGCAGGCATGAACTTTAATTTCATTGCTATGCTGATGACTTTCAAATGTACCTCATCATCAGCTTTGATAAGCCATCATCTCACTTAATGCACGTATCAGGGATATCAATCACTGGATGTCCTTGAATTTCGTTAAACTAAATAATAGCAAAACTGAATTACTGATGATTGGCTCTGTAACCTAGGCAAAAGGCTGGACCTATCCTTTGAAATTGATGGGGTTTATGTTAAGCCTTCTTCATCTGTCCATAATCTTGGTGTGTGTTATTTGACTCATCTCTGTCTTTTTCCTCTCATATTTCTTCTATTGCTGAAAACTCTTTTTTCCATCTCCGTAATATTGCACGTCTTCGCTCTTCTCTCACTCAGGCTGATGCTGAAATATGAATTCATGCATTAATCACTTCAAGCCTGGATTATTGCAATGCTCTATTTCTTGGTCTTCCTAAAAAAAATTTAAAAAAAAATATTGCAAGGATACAATGATATTGTAAGGATATAGCATGATAAAACTCAGCAGCCAGAGTTCTCACCTCCACCAGGCACTCTGGTCACATAACTCCTCTACTGCATGATCTTCACTGGCTACCTGTGGCAATACGTATTCACTTTAAGCTATTATTTCTAACATCAACATTTCTAACGTCTCTCCGACCTCCACTACTTTCCTAGCCCGTCCCTCAGATCATCTGAGCTTAGTCTTTTGTCTATTCCTCATTTCGCCTATCTACATTTACATTTACATTTACATTTATGCATTTAGCAGACTCTTTTATCCAAAGCGACTTACAACTCAGGAGAACAGGAAGCGATCCGCCAAGAAGAGGCAACGAAACACAAAAAGTGCCCTAAATACTAAGATTTGTACACTGCTCAGAGTAGTAAAGACCAGAAAAGGAAAGAAGAAAGGAGAAATAGAGGGGGAAATATATATATATATATATTTTTTTTTTTATGTAAGATCAAGTGCTCATGGAAGAGATTAGTTTTTACCTGTCTTTTGAATGAAGCAAGTGATTCTGTTGTGCGTATGGAGGACGGAAGATTGTTCCACCAACCCGGAACAATGAAAGAAAAAGTTCGAGAGAGGGATTTCATGCCTCTCTGTGATGGTACCACAAGCCTTCGCTCATAAGCTGAGCGAAGGCTTCTGGTGGGTGTGTAGACTCGTAGGAGTGAGTCGAAGTATGCGGGTGCTGCGCTTGTGGAAGATCCATAAGCAAGAGTCAGGGCTTTGAATTTGATCCGGGCAGCGAGTGGTAGCCAATGCAGAGAGATGAATAGAGGTGTGACATGAGCCCTTTTGGGCTCATTGAATACAAGACGTGCTGCAGCGTTCTGGATCATTTGCAGCGGTTTGATTGCACAAGATGGAAGTCCAGCCGGAAGCGCATTGCAATAGTCAAGTCTAGAAATGACCAAGGCTTGGACAAGAAGCTGTGTTGCATGCTCCGTAAGGAACGGTCTGATTTTCCTGATGTTGTGCAATGCAAACCTGCATGACCGAGCTGTCTTTGAGATGTGGTCTTTGAAGGACAGCTGGTCATCAAAGATTACTCCAAGATTTCTGACCGACCCCGAAGGAGTAATCAGAGATGAACCTAGCTGGATGGTAAAATCGTGTTGTATGGTGGGGTTAGCAGGAAAAACAAGCAGCTCAATCTTTGCTAGATTGAGCTGCAGGTGATGTTTTTTCATCCATGCCGAGATGTCCACCAGACAGCTACTACTAGACAGCTACTACTACTGGATATCTACTGGTGGTGGTAGGTCATTTAGTGTCAATGCTGCTAAATTGTGGAATTCTTCTCCCATGCCATTGCGTAATATATCATCTCTGTCTACCTGCAAGACCCAGCTAAAGACATATCTATTTAACTTTTTTTCTTTTTTTTTATCTATTTGACCCTGTGCTTGTATTCTGTATGTGGCTGTGCATTGTAGGCTACTATTGTATATGTGGGTGTGCACATGTACTGTCCAACACTGTAAAGTGACCTTGAGCTATGGAAAGGTGCTATTGTAATAAAACATTGTTATTCAAAACAAAATTAGGAAACTTTAAAATAGCATAATAGGGGCACTTTAAGATCATTGTTCTCATTGGTTTATGGTAAGAGAATTCATGCTTGACTTCCGTTCCACATTCATACAGAATTTATTAGAGAAGCTACTGTAAGTTCCAGTTTGAACAGGACATTTCTTAACTCACACATGTAAGTACATGCAGTTGTCAATCCCGAAAACTGTCAAAACGTAGCCAAAGAGATAGGAGCTGTACTTGCCTGAATGGAATTGCTGCCCGAGAGGCGTTTCAAAGATTGCCGGCGAGTGAAATGACTTGCCTGATTTAAGGTCCAAGTTAGTAGCTGAGGAAACATATCAAACATAAGTACAGCACATTCCAGGAGCAACACATGAGCCGAGTAGCCTCACATTTTATAGTGTGCCTATAGACCATGCCTCCTGTCTAATAACATGGAATAATCTACTATTGCATTCAGGCACTATTAGCATGCACTAATGGCACCCAAAGAGGGAGAATCAGGGCTAATTACACTCTCTGCTCATTAGTGGGCCATGGGGGTTGGAGCAACAGAAAGTGCTTGTAAATAACAGTAGTTTCAGCCCGGGAGGCGATGAAAGATGCTGGGAGGCTCGTGAAGGATGTGTGAGGAACGGGAATCTTTCCAAAACCAACATTCACATCGTTTAAAGGATGTGCCAATTGAGCTGTTGATTTGAAATCATTGTGTCAGTGTCATAACGGCTCGTAAGTCTCCAGATGGCTGTTTAGAAGGAAAGGCATATGATTTCATAACACCCAGATATAAAGTCAACAAACAGCAGAAATCCAGGAGTATTAACACCTGGTGACATCATTTCTGCACAGAGAGTGTGCATGATATTAATTAGGTTTAAATTAAATGTAGAAGAATTATAATATAAAAAATAAAAAAAATCCATTAACGTTTAACAAGCGGTAAAATGGTGTAACACAAACAACAGCACCTCTGGGCTAAATACTAAATCAGACCTAATTAAGATGGTGGAAATTATGAATATAAATGAGTGCAGAGACCTTCAGGATGGATAGGCACACACACACACACACACACACACACACACACACACACACACACACACACACACACACACACACACACACTCTCTCTACACAAAGAAATTAAGAGTGACCTGTACAGATGCTCATTACAAACAGACGTCAGACACCACACTAATGAACTTCAATGGGAGAGGTAACAATTTATAGAACATTTAGACAGAGCAAATAATTAAAAAAATATTTTTTATTAAAAGGCATTTTAAATATATTTTGTAAAGAAAATATCCTACAGAGATCATGCACTGGGATTGCAGTCATAACTTAATTATATTATTTATTAAAAGTGTAAATAAAATGATGGCAGCTGTCAGAGAAATTATTACTATAATAATCTTTTGTGGTGCGTTGCTACACTTTGGCTAATAGTAGTACACTTATTTGAATGTGTTGACTAACATACTAAAGCATATGTAATTGATTACAATTGAAACTGTATTATGCACTTATTATAAATTAAATTCATTTAAAAGTGCATAGACCCTATCATACACCCAGCACAACGTGTTTTAACGTGTTTCAGTCGATGCAGTTATATCTGTTTCAGCTCATCTGTTCACCCATGGTCTAAAAACAAGATGTGTTCAGGCGCATTGTTGGAGCGCTGCTTTTTTGAGGTACTGAAAATGACTTTGCTATTGACTTTAGACCAGGTTTTTTTTTGGTCAATGGCGCAGCCATTTTCAGTTTCACTTTCTGTTGCTCCAACCCCAGTTTGCGACATCTGTGGCATTGTGTAGTGTGATAAAAACGTCTCAGTTACGTATAGTAACCCTCATTCCCTGAAGGCGGGACTGGAGACGTACGTCCCAATTCGTCAGTACGTCCGACGTACGTGACCGACTGAAAGGGGACTGCATATTTTAGAGTGGTGTTTTACTGTGGTCAGCCTAAAGCCTAGTTCAGACTACACGATTTTCAAACTCGTCGGGGCACTGCTCTTTTCACACTGCATGACTATCTGGAGTAGCATTCAGTCCCTGCTGTGTTCACACTGAACGATGGATCGGCGACAGAGGGTTTCACACTGCATGACTCTACAGGAGGAACAATCGTAGACAACTCTCTCTCTACGCTGCACAAACTACCTTTCCCGATTAAACACACGTGTGATGTGACAAGTAAACAACACGAGACCACACATGCGTCAGACCAGAGTTCTCGCATCATAAATTATAAACTGCACAAAGTTTGCTCCAAATTGTCTGTGCGCTAATTTGTGGAAAAAATAAAAAAGAGGATGGTGGAGGAAATTGTTGGAGAGACAGAGGGAGCAATGATTGTGTTCTGCAAAGAGAGTTTGAGGTAAATAAATTATTTTGTAATGTCTTGCTACTGGAGCTGGACGTACAAATGTTTGGGCTTTGTTTCTGTTTGCAGTGGTGTAAAGTAACGAATTACAAATACTCTCGTCACTGTAATCGAGTAGTTTTTCTCAGGAATTGTACTTTTTTAAATTGTTTAAAAACAGTGTACTTTTCTGTCAGCATATTGAAGTGCATATTTATGTGTTCACACGTGGCGATGTAAAATTCTAGTCCATGTAGCAAATAACTTTAATAAAACATCAGATTTATATTTAAATCAGTTTTTTTAATTGCTAGCAAAAAATAATCAGTGGGGAAAATTGTGAGTTACTCTATTCTGATTTCTTAAGTGTATTATGTTTTACAGAGAAAACATCTATTGAAATTAAAGCAGTATGAATGTGTCTTGAAAAAAAAAAAAATCTCTTCTTGAATTTTTTCTGTAGAATTGTTAATTTACAACCTTTTTTAATTAACCGCAAGAAAACCTCTACATAATGAAGTGTTACAATTTACCAGATTAGTGGTTGCTTTCTCAAATATTACATAGCTGTATTTTTTGTGCTAGCAGTTAAATAAAAATAAATAGTCAAAGAAATATTGAAATACTGTTGGTGATCTCAGGTTTTTTTGTTCTCACTGAGAATCATCTATAAAAGAGTAAGCTACATTTTTAATTGCAGGGTACAAGGTGGAATAACATTCATAGCATAATACTCACTACTCTTGAGCAGTTTTGAAACGGCTACTTTTTTACTCCTACTTTGAGTAGTATTTAGGACAGGTACTTTTACTCTACTTGAACTACATTTTTTGACAAGTAAAGCCTAGTTCACACTGCCCGATTTTTGTCCCGATTTTGAGTCGCCGACAGGTTTTGCGAAATCGCCGACAAATGCCCGAGATCACAGGCAAATCGGTGCTCGTGCACGCGAGTGACAATCACGCGGTATGAATGATCAAAGACGCGATCAGAGAGAATCGCCGACGAGTCGCCGACGCCGGTGAGATATTTGGCATGCTAAATATCTGGACCTGTCGGCGATTCAAACTCCTGCTGTGTGAACTGCGTTCTGACTGAAAATTACAACGACAGCCAATATGAGAGAGTGAGATACAGGGCAGCAGGAGGTTCAGGGAGGAGTTATAGAGCAGAATTTCAGTATTTTAATAGATATATTTACAATTCTATCAAACAGAAACAAAGGCCAAACATTTGCACATCCAGCCACAGCAGCACATTAAATAATTATTTATTTACATCAAACTGTCTTTGCAGAACACAATCCTGGCTCCCTCTGTCTCTCCAACAATTTCTTCCGCCATAATCTTTTTTCTTTTTCTCCACAAATCAGCGCACATACAATTTGAAGCAAACTTTGTGCAGTTTATCATTTTTAATAACAATTCAAAGTGTCGCGCGAGAACTCCGGTCTGACGCACGTGTGGTCTCGCGTTGTTTACTTGTCACATCGCACGTGTGTTTGGGAAACGTAGTTTGCACACCGGAGAGAGAGATAGCTGTCGGCGATTCTTCCTCTTGTTCAGTCATGCAGTGTGAACTCCTCTGTCGTCAATCCATCGTGCAGTGTGAACACAGCAGTGACTGAATGATACCCCAGATAGTCATGCAGTGTGAATAGAGCAGTGACCCGACGAGTTTGAAAATCGTGCAGTCTGAACTAGGCTTAACAGTACTTCTACTTGAGTATGCTTTTTCAGTACTCCTTCCACCACTGTCTGTTTCTATCTATTAAAATACTGATATTCTGTCTATGACTCCTCCCTGAACCTCTTGCTTTCCTGTATCTCACTCTCTCGTTGGCTGTCGGTCATCGCCGATGTAATTTTCAGTCAGAACACTTTTCACACAGCAGGATTTTTGATCGCTCACAGTTCCAGATATTTAGCATTCCATACAGGGCCGTTTCTAGCCTTTCTGGCACCCTAGGCGAGATTCATATGTTGCAACCCCCCCCCCCCTTTTTTTTTTTAACTACAACTTATTAAGTAAATATGAATTTCTTATTTCATGGGCATATTGTACATGCATTAATCGAATAATGTAGCTAGGTTTATTATCACTGAGATCACAGATGTTGGGGGGTTCAGGGGCATGCTCCCCCGAGAACATTTTGATTTCAATGATCTACATATGTGTATTTTAAGATGTTCTGAAGGCCAACAAATTAGATAACAATAGCTTGAAAACCATGTCACTCGGCGCCGCTGCGGATTGAAGAACACAGTGAGTGACACAAAGACTAAGACGGGACGAAGCCGTAGCCGAAGCCTTGCGCCAGTTTCATATGTTTTAAAGGTTAATCACATATTTTTTTAGGGGGGGCTGAGGCATAAATTCATAAAAACGGGCCTAGTGAGGCCCATGGTTATGACAGTATTAGCCTACTTGTACTTGATCAATTTACACTAAACAGCTATCTCTGATGTAAAAAAAAATTATTCAAATGAACTGCTATAATGTTCTGCACCTGAAATGAGCATGGTGTGTGGTCCGTCCAGTACTAATACTCAGTGTAATGTTTTGCTCAATGTTATGATAGAGCGACCAGCTTAGTAGAGAACAAGTAACCAATAAGTAGGCTAACATACCTGTATATTTCGCTTTCTTTTTTTTATATTTCCTCTTTTTTTCTTTTTACGATACTGAGCCCCTGATGGCTTTGACCTTTTCATGATGATGAAACTAAAGCACGCTGTACCGAGTAGAAATATAGTGTGGCCCCTTTAAGAGCTGCGCGCGCTCCCTGAAAACGAGTTCTGCATCTTGTGTATGTGCGCACTGAGTCTTGAGCTCCCATGTGTGGGGATTATTTTCTGTTTTCTGTTACTAACAGTCAGTTATTTTGTTTTATTAAGTAATGCTGTGGACGGAAAGGGAGTTTGTGATGAGACTTCAGCGGGGAATAAAGTGCGATCTGTTTGATGTTAATCGCCTCCGTGTTTGCATCCACTCCAGTTACATTAAGTGAGCTATCCGCATTTTTCACTCGGACACAAGCGTTACAACGCCACGGATGACGACATTCCCTGCCGCCCTCTATGATCTCATTTATTACAGCAGGGCCACTATCACCATGGCGACTTCACTCCAATAATCGCAACTAATCATAATGCCTTGAAATAGCAAAAGTACGAAATATTAATAATAAAATATATATGAAATAACTAAAAAATCTTGTTGGGGTGGGGGCTCATTGGCGCCCCCCAGCTGTTGGCGCCCTAGGCGACCGCCTAGTTTGCCTATGCCTAGAAACGGCACTGATTCCATATATCTTGCGAGCATCGGCGACTAGTCAGCGATTCTCTCTGATCACGTCTTTGATCATTCACACTGTGTGGTTGTCATTCACGTGCACGAGCACCGATCTGCCTATGATCTTAGGAGCAAGTCAAAATCGGGGCCAAACTCGGGCAGTGTGAACTCGGCATAAGGCACACCTGTGCAATAATCAAGCTGTCTAATCAGCAACTTGAAATGCCACACCTGTGAGGTGGATGGATTATTTCGGCAAAGGAGAAGTTCTCACTAAAGCCGGGTGCACACTGAGACAAATTTAGCAAATCCTAAAAGATTCCTCTGATCCTAGGCTAAAATCTGACGTCTTTGGTCGTTAGTTTGACATGTTTACCGGCAGCCGATTAATGACCGCTGTGATCAAATTTTACCTCAGACAAAATTCTGGCAGTGTCAAAAGATTAGTGTCCTACGACGACAGTCAAATATCTCTGTTTTTCAAGACAAACTATGACCAAAATGAGAGCTAGAGATTTCTTTGTAGCCAGTAGGGGTGTCCCCGACTAAGGATTTACACATTCGAATCAGAATTTTCGAATCTCTCTATGGTCGACCAATAGTCGAATCATCTATGTGTGTGTGTAAACCAAAGACCGGAAAAAATAAACGGTATAAACGGGTTGGGAAGGGCAGAACACTAGTCAGCAGGAGGCTAAGACTATTTTTCTTTTACTTTAAGCGGGGTGCACACTGTGCGATTTTGGCCACGATTTGGCCGTCTGGGACAAATTTAGCAAACCCTAAAAGATTCCTCTGATCCTAGGCTAAAATCTGACGTCTTTGGTCGTTAGTTTGACATGTTCACCGGCAGCCGATTAATGAGTGCTGCGATCAAATTTTACCTCAGACGAAATTCTGGCAGTGTCAGAAGATTTGGCACAGAATCCTGCAGTGTGACTTCTCCTACGACGACCGTCAAAAATATCTCAGTTTTTCAAGACAAACTATGACCAAAACGAGAGCTAGAGATTTATTTGTAGCCAGCATTTCAGTCCCGCGTGTAATGCAGCTCACCGTCACCCAACGCGTCATTCATTGATGATATAAAGCTCCGGGTGAGTTTTCTTGCGCGCGTCCGTTTTTAGCGCGCCTTCACTATCGTGCAGTCTGACATTAATGACAACTGAGATCTTACAGTGTGACATGGCGATCATGTTTGTACAGTCTGACAAGGGACATTCGCAAAGGATTTTGAAAAATCGCACAGTGTGCAGGACCCATTAAACACACGGCACACAGCCACCACTTTTAATAAAGTGATCAAAACTATACACTACACATTCGTAAATGAACCGTTCTCTCATAACATTTAAAAGCTGCGATCGAAACACAGATCATCACACAAATATATAAAAGAACATTTTGTTAAATAAACCTAAAAAAATACCTGCCTAGAGAGGAAAAGAACACTTTTTTGAGTGTGTTTATATGCGCGTTCTTAAGCCGATTGTGCCTAAAGCGGGTCTCACACCGGACTGAAGCTCAGCGCCGTGTCTCAGGGATCTCACACCAGGCAGACGTGAACATTACGCGCCGCGCGCAAGCTAAATTTTTTTGAATCGACTTCTGACAGAAGAGCTGCACGATGAGTGTATCTTGTATTACAGGGTGAAATCAGTAGGCACATTCACGATTTAAGGGAAATATACATTTAATCGCCGCGGACAGGCGTCGAATGCCGCCGTCGGTGTATGTGTTCGAATTTTAAAGGCGCGGCGCGTCCAGTGCGAAGCTCAGTGCCCTTAAAGGGACGATCGCTCAGCGCCACGACACATCTTTATAACACTAATAGCACCCCCATATTGCCAAAATGGTATAATCCTCGTTTCATAACACCTGCGAAGATTCGACCATGAGATCAGTGGTCGAATTCGGTCCTGCATATCGATGCATCGAATCTTCGACTATTAGGGGTCACCCCTAGTAGCCAGCATTTCAGTCCCACGTGTAATGCAGCTCACGGTCACCGAACGTGTCATTCATTGATGATATAAAACTACAGACGAGTTTTCTTGTGCGCGTCCGTTTTTAGCGCGCCTTTACTATCGTGCAGTCTGACATTAATGCCAACTGAGATCTTACAGTGTGGCATGGCTTACATCGGGGATCATGTTCGTACAGTCTGACAAGGGACATTCGCAAAGGATTTTGAAAAATCGCACAGTGTGCAGGATCCATAACACAGACTTAGACAGATTTGTGAACAATATGCTAAATATTAAAAATAAAAGGATTACAATGTAAAAGATTATTATAGTTAGTGATTGCTTGTATCAGAATTATCTATTTGCAGTAATGACAAATTAAATTGTCGAATTATTTGATCAATCATGCCAATACAGACATGTATTTAAACTGACTTGTCAGGTTGAGGGTGTCTTTATTCCACCATGTAAATAGCTAATCCGCCATGTTGTGAGCGTGATTGGCTTTTAAAGGGAATGGGATATAAGACTTTGATTGGTTTGTTACACCCAAAACACAACCATGACTCATTAAGAGAATAGGGACAATCCTTTTAGAGTTATTTTTATTTTTTGAAACTAGCAAAAGTGGTTTCGGATATGCCCTAAGTGCACCTGCGCCTTGCACTTTGGACCACGCACTTTTAAATAGGGCCCAATATATTTTAAATTTCACTAAATTCTGACTTCATTAATTTGATACATTCAGTTCACACTGTATTCTTTAAAGCTAACTGAAGCACTCTTTTTGGCTTGCTCCAAACACATTTTGTTGCATTGTAATAAACTTCTAATCTAAATAATTATCTAATAAAATCTAATCTAATCTAAAGCGTTCTTAAGCACTCTTTTTAAAATATCATAAAGTGTACTTATTTTTCAAAAGGGACTGCTCATATACAGATTTCTGAGGCTCTGTTTCAGTTAGGATTTAGTCAGTTACGTTACCTATTGCCTAACATCTAGGCAACTTGCTAGGTTTTGGAACAGAGTCCTATAGTTTGTCATTGATTTACCATTTTCACTGTACAGCTTATGGCTTTTTGAAGGCATCCAGTTCCACACATGGCTAAACCAGCAACCCAGACCCATACTTTATCAAGCATGTCAGTGGTATCTCATTTTACAGATATTGGGCCGTGAGCATGTTACATCAGCCATAAAATGCTGAAATTCTGTGTGAATCCTTCAAACCAAAGTATAATATCCAACAAGTGATTTATGAATTTTTCCTCTGATTTCCCAATCCTCCACACACTGAGGTCTAATTGCACTCAGCGGTCTCTTTTTCCTCAGTACGTGCCATGCTCAAACTGATGTGCATAATTTACCTCCCAACAGTTTTAATAATAAACACGGAATAGGAAACACATAAATGCATAACCTTGGTGCATTCACCAAGCGCAGTCATCTCACTGTCACTTTGAATATAAGCAAGTCTGGATATGCTAATGTGGTGAACACACAGTCGTGACTCCCTTTTGTTTGTCATCAAGAACTTTGGCTGTGAATATTGTAAAAGGCACAGGCTTTTATTGCCATATTTTTCATATACATTCTAAGGGCAACATAAGATATAGATCTCAAGCAGGCAGCCTCAGCAAACATCAAAGAGTGTCACACAATGACTTCCCATAAGAAAAAATAATATGTGTATATGAACTATGAATATATGCAATATATAAAGTAAAAACCTATAGGAAATCTATTAGAAATGGGAACAATTTCATATATTGACATATACATTTATTGTCATGGAACAGATGGCAGGCAGAGAAGTAGGATTCAATAGCAGGGAGAATTTATTAAGGACCAAACAATACAGATGAAAAACCAGGAACAAAATTACAGAGCAAACACAAAGAAAACACGAGGAACAGAGCCCTCTCTAGGCTCGTTGCTGGGGACGGCGTCCACTCTGGGCTGGGTGTTGGGAACGGAACCCTCTCTGGTCTCTGTGTTGGGGACAGAGTCCACTCAGGGCTGGGTGTTAGGGACTGAGTCCGCTCTGGGCTCAGTGCATAGGACGGAGTCCACCCTGGACTCGGTGCTGGGGACGGAGTCCACTCTGGTCTCTGTGCTGGGGACGGAGTCCACTCTGGGCTGGGTGTTGGGAACGGAACCCTCTCTGGTCTCTGTGCTGGGGACGGAGTCCACTCTGGGCTTGGTGCTGGGGACGGAGTCCACTCTGGTCTCTGTGCTGGGGACGGAGTCCACTCTGGGCTTGGTGCTGGGGACGGAGTCCACTCTGGGCTTGGTGCTGGGGACGGAGCACTCACTGGGCTGGGTGCAGGGGATGGAGTCCTTTCCGGACTCTGTGCGCGGGCCGGCCACGGGAAGAGAATGCACTTGGGCAGCTCAGGACACTCCTCCAAGACTACCGCAGGCTGCTCAGAAACAAGCCCTGATTCTCCAGGGGAGGTCCTGTGTTTCCTCCAAGCACGCAGTACCACTGCCACAAAGAACCCCAGCACAGCCCTTCTGGCCGTGTCAGGACTCTGAACCTCCAGACTCGGGACCACTGGAACAGGGTCCACCAGAACTGGGACCCCCGGTACTGGGACCACCGGAACTGGGTGCACCGGAAACGGAACCACCGGAACTGGGTGCACCGGAAACGGAACCACCGGAACAGGGAACATCAATCTCCCCGCTGGATCCATTCTTTGGGTCGGTTGTTCTGTCACGGAATAGATGGCAGGCAGAGAAGTACAATCCAATAGCAGGGAGAATTTAATAATGACCAAACAATACAGATGAAAAATCAGGAACAAAATTAGAGAGCAAACACAAAGAAAACACAAGGAACAGAAAAAACAAGAACACCTGCATAACAGGAAACAATGACTGACAGAGAACAACTGAATCACAGAAAGTGTTATCACGTTGGACGTTGCTGTCATCAGTCCTAACAGTCTCTTTCACAGTAACTGACTGGCCTAGCTTCAACTGGCTATGAGCAATATGGCTATGAGATTCACTTCTGAGCGGGCGCTAAATGAGCCTTCGTGGTCTTTGAAACCCAAACTATGCCTAAAAATGTGGTATTCTGTATTGGAGATAAAGCACTTTCTTGGCATTTAGCCTCATCCCGACACGTTCATGTGAGCGAGAATGTACTTCTTGTTCCATAACCAGAGCCTGCTTGGGGCTGACCACTGTGGATACCACCCTGTTATCTACCATCTGTAGGACACAATCGGAGATATTTGGCAGAAGTTTCCATGCTGCCAGAAAATCTACTAAGGCCTCTGGTGTTTGTTGAGCGGTCAGCTCGGTGCCCTGAAGTGGCTCACTGGCTAGGAGCAAACCGAACAGACCCTTTCTGAGACCAAGGCTTCCCCTAGGCTTCTTCCTCCTGAGCTTCCCCGTGCCACTATATTCCCAGGCGAACACGTAGATGTGTGCTCGCTGAGGACTGCTGTGCCCTGAAGCACACTAGGTGGCAGGGTTGGCAGAACAACCTCCTGATGGCACCGAAGGGGGACAGGCACCGTGTAGTGAGGTGAACACCGACCCAATCCGAAGGGGACTGCCATCAGAAGTCTGACCCTTCCGGTGTCAGGACTTCGTCAGAAAAGTATTTATTATTTCATTCCACAGAATTAAATGCAGCCAAATATCAACCAGACAAGTAAAAACGGTCTGGATGAGAGGCTGAATATAGTGTTAATGGACATTAAGTCAAATTAGTCTTTAGCATTGAATTTCATCAGAAATCATTTGGATACAAAACTTGGTCTGAATGACAGACTGCATATTTAAATCATAATTTCTCAATTTTACCAAAGGAACCATAGATATTGCCTAGTCTGCAACCACACATAATTTGTTTGCACACAATCATAAAAAAGAGAGAAAGGAAAATTCCCATCTACTCAATTCCTACTCATATTGTGGACCCAAAGTCTACACATATCATCATGTTTTTAATATATTTTATGATACAATCATTTCACAGTAAATAACCAAATTAAGTTAGAAAAAAAGTAATGAAGCGAGAGCAGTGAGGAACACACAACACAAAATGCAGTCTGCATATATATATATATATAAAATGCTCATTCTTTTTTGGACAAACAACAATAAATAGACAAAGACAGTTTTACACAGAGCGCATGCTGAAAACAGAAGCTGATGTCGTATGGTTCAGGGGTGCTTTATAGTTTCCTGGTCTGTGACGTCCCGCCATTGGACTGATTTCACGAATGCTTCACGACGCAATCATGCAGAAGCGCTCCCACAGCTTCGAAGCAGCGAGTGAGGCAAACAATGAGCACAAGCCTTGTGCTATACAAACACACAAAACCAATTAGACAAAAGTGTGTGTACTGCCCAAGCAAGCTCAACCGAGATCACGCAAATGCTCATACTGTACACTCACAAAGGGGAGAAAACAAAAAAATCCAATGGAGAAGTTGAAGCATTAATGTCCGAAGCCTGAACCAAAACCAAACTAGAATGAAATGCCAGAATTCAAACACCACTATGTAAATCTATATAAAATCCTATACAAGCATACTGAATGTTTGCATATGTTGTTTAAATAAACTTACATTTTTGTGTTTTGTTGTTGTCTTCTGTGTTTACTCTGTTGTAAATTTTGCACTCCTATAAAAAAATAAACTTGCATAATGAATTAGACATATATTAGACATATTAGACATATATTTTATTTTGCAAATAAATATACATTTTCTATCTAGACCAAGCTCTAATATACCTTAAAGGGTAGAAATTGTGAGTAAATAAATATTTCCATGCCATCGAAAATTCGCTATGAAAATTCACAAAGTTGGAATGCTGCACTTTACAATGCTAGCAAACTTGTTCAACAAAAACAAAAAAATGTATGGATTATTAACACAAACGAAAGATTTAGGAAGGTACTGTTCTCAGCAAACGTAAATTACCATTTAAAGTATTGGGATCGCTAGACTTGGGCTAAATGCCAAAAATGCCAGTTTTGTGAAAACCTCCAATTTGACCAACATTTAAGTTTTTCACGTCTTTAGTCTGTAGCTTGTAATTAGCCTGTGCGCATTCTGACTCATTTTCACAGCACAAGTAACAAATGATGTATATTTTTTTGTGGGTATCAGGGAGTTCTCAATATGCTTGGTATTGAATTTAATGCATGCTCACTTTTTACTTTTACTTCAGAATTCAAAATCATGCATAAATGCATAGATTTGGATTTAGGCTTCAAGCACATCCCTAAAGCAAAGATTATTGAAGTAGTGAAGTACAAAGAAATTGTATTTCACTATTTCTCTCAAATTTCATGTTTAGTTCAGTGTTGCTTGCCATTTCTTTGAAATAATTTGAGAAATGTACTGACAATTTCAAAGTGAAAATTGTTCACACACTATTAATTCCTAGTTTCTGTAAATGAAAGTTTGAAAACAAGCTTTGTCATTACAGCAGATGTACCAGAGCAATATATTAGTCTACAATAAGTCAAAAAGATTCAGAACCAGTGTGAACATAAGTAAATTACAGTTTTTCTCGATTGCTTAAACACTATAACCAGGCTTTTGAACTAAAATTTCAAAACCATAACGCCATTTATCAAAAAGCACACCCATTTCACTAAACTATAAACACTATTCCCTGTTTTGACACATGAGTCAGATTTGTTGAACTGTCACTGCAAAACTCTACACACAAATCCCTTAATTTCTCATTGCCTAGACCATGTGGTCATTTAGAAAGCACTAGCATTCAATATTGTTCACTCAAGTCAGCATAGTTTCAGCTCAATTAGCACACAATTACCCAGGTGAAAACACTAAAAGTCAAAATTTAACACACATCAATCAGAACTTTCAAGATACATAAAATTGCCAGAGTCCGTTCATTTGAGCTTTGGAACAATGGATCCACAAAGAAATAAAGGAAGAGTTCAAGAAGGGAGAGGAAGAGGACGTGGGTGGTGAAGGAGGAGGAAGAGGACATTGTGAAGGAGGAGGGAGAGGAAGAGGACGTGGGTGGTGAAGGAGGAGGAAGAGGACATTGTGAAGGAGGAGGGAGAGGAAGAGGACGTGGTGAAGGAGGAGGGAGAGGAAGAGGACGTGGTGAAGAAGGAGGAAGAGGACATGGTGAAGGAGGAGGGAGAGGAAGAGGACGTGGTGAAGAAGGAGGAAGAGGACATTGTGAAGGAGGAGGGAGAGGAAGAGGACGTGGTGAAGGAGGAGGGAGAGGAAGAGGACGTGGTGAAGGAGGAGGGAGAGGAAGAGAACGTGGTGAAGAAGGAGGAAGAGGACATTGTGAAGGAGGAGGGAGAGGAAGAGGACGTGGTGACGGAGGAGGGAGAGGAAGAGGACGTGGTGAAGAAGGAGGAAGAGGACATGGTGAAGGAGGAGGGAGAGGAAGAGGACGTGGTGAAGGAGGAGGGAGAGGAAGAGGACATGGTGAAGGAGGAGGGAGAGGAAGAGGAGGAGGAGGAGGAGGAGGAGGAGGAGGAGGAGGAAGACAAGCAGTCTCGGATGAAATTAGAGCCAGTTTAGTTGATTATACGAGAGAAGTGCCAATCATATGCATATTCCACATTTTATACTGTAAGTGTGGGGACATGCACTGGTCTTGATCTTGACTCGGTCTCGGCCCTTCAAAGTCTTGGTCTTGGTCTTGGTCTTGGTCCTTCAAAGTCTTGGTCTTGGTCTCGGTTTAGGTGGTCTTGACTACAGCACTAGTGGAAAGTGTATGATCGAGAACCTTATATGCTTGTTCACGTCGTCCAGGCCATGTGTCAGTAGATGCGTGGCAGGGGTGGATCAGGCATGCAAGAGGATTTTACCCCCGCTGCCAGGCTAGGGCTAAAATAGCCTGTGATGTGGATGAGATTCTCTGGCCTGACCCAGACCAAAGACGGGAGGCTGAGGCGGAATACATTATTTTTTATTTTATTTTTTTGTACCGTGTAGTATGAATGAATGAATAAAAATGTGCCAATGTATCCATTGGTTGTGTCTTTTGTTCATCATGTGAAAAGGTTTGTGAGGAGGGGAACCTCAAGTAACATAACTTACCAGTTTTGGAAATGTTGTTTTGAATTTATTGCACCAGTGTGTTAGACTATGTTGTAGTGTGTGTGATTTTGAGGGCTTGTGTGTCCTGTCTGAGGGCAAAGTTTGGTTTTTCAGCAAGAGTGAATGGTTTTGAGTTTAGAGCTTCATTTTGACCTGAAAATAGGTTGTTTGGGAAACTGGGTGAGACGTTATGGGTTTGTGTTTATAGTTTTGAGAATATGAGGCATAGTTTCAAGAAATGTGTTTAAGCAATCGAGAAAAACTGTAAAAGCACACTAATGACAAACCATATCATTAAAGCATGTATAAATGGGTCTTATTGGTCATTTCTAGGAAGTCATGACTGACAGGCATATTTATACACTAAACAGTCTAGAAGCATGCAAGAGTTCAATACATGTTCCATTGTGCTAGTTATGAACATAATCTCTGCTGGGTTAATGAACACAATGAGTGTTTTCAGTGCCCCGGGCAACATCCTACCACTCACATTTAGGGACAGCACCTCCCATAATACAGAAATTAATATTTCACAGGGCCACAACACCCATCAGACAAATGCGTGTGGACGTCCCGTCAATACGTGGCTGAAAGATTGATGAAATATGATGGCTGTGGGCAGGCCATGAACCTGTGTGAGTGGGCGTTGATACACAGGCTATTTTTGGGTGAGTTTTATAAATTTTAGCTGGGAGCTAGTGTCGGGTAGGCAGGCGCACGTCACGGTTTCCTGGTAAATTAGAGCCAACAGCTTCACTGTTGAACTGACTTGCCATCTCAAGAGGAATTTATCAGTTGCATGACAGTGGAATGATCTGCTTTACATCAAATATAACATTACATGTTTCTAAATATCCACCATGTGGCATTTCATATTGATAAAGAAGGAAAATATCACAACGAGAACCCTTAACTTGTAACCACAGTATTGCTATGATAAAACAGAGTGCAAAATGTTTGTCAGGCTGAACAGGCTGGTCTGTTTGCAAGGTTTTATAAGGGTTTTCGACACTTTTCAGCTTCTCATTTCAAGGCCAAATGTAATTTAAATCATTTAACATTGGTTTAGTGATTGGAAGTATGACTCATTTGCCCAAATTAGCTCAAACAGTAAAATAAAATAAAAAACATTATTTTTAAAAAATCTGCAAATCTTTTATGTCATTTCATAATTATGTCAGCATGTGGTCAATGACATTCCACCCAGCCCGATCTCATGCAGAAGCGTATCTATAGCACCTATTGTATTTATCGTGTGATTCATATGCGAAAATTAGTTGTTACGTGCATGTGTTACAGCATTTTCGAGTGCATCTGATAACGCACTTTATAACGTGTTATACGCATACACCTCACACCACTTAATGGGGAGAAGATGCCTATCATATGCACATAAAACTAATTTTGGTGTATAAATCTCACGATAAATACAATACGTGCTATATATACCAACCCAGGCTCATTGGAAATACATGACTCTGCCTACATTTTTGCAACACCCGAATTATGTACCTCCAGGTTCGTTTACCTGCACTTTTGGGGTAAAACGTCCACTGGAGGCGCTAAGTGGTAATTTTTTTTTTCCATTCCAGATGCGCAACATGACACCATGACTGATCTCACAGAATGAATATTATAGCCTTATTTTATATGTTGGAGTAACTAACTCCACTCCTACCCTAAACCTACCCACTCTCAACAATATAAAACACGTAACAGGCAAATAAATGTACAGTCACAGTTATTTATTACAAAAACTGACCAAAAAGCTGTATAAAAGTATTAACTCATGTTGCATTCCAAGTCTTCTGAAGTCATACGATATCTTCATGTGAAGAACAGAGCTGATCTTGATGTTTTAGTCGTTGAAATGATGATCGCACTCCTTTGCGAACAGAACACACACGCACTCGTTCATTCATATTTCTGATTCAAATGATACACACAAGTTGAATGACCCGATCGGTCACCAGACACACGAGAGCCAATGCTGTCAAAGCTGACATGACATTTTTTCCGGCGGCAATATTTGAAATGTATTATTAATCTTTGGCGGATGGACTCGACGTTCTGTTCGCTTTGAGGGATTTTCTTCACACAAAGCAATCGTTTGGCCTCGGGAACATTTGGGATATTTGTACTTTCTGAACAAATGATGTATGCAGTCGTATCTGCCTGTTCTATCCTGTTTTTTATAATACACAAATGGGTAGGTTTAGGGAAGGGATTGAGTTACGCTTTCAAAATTTGTCTGAATATATGTGTGTGTCCACAAGGTAAATGGATTTATAAACATACTAAATTGTTTTTTTGAAAATGTAAAAATGCAGAATGTTTCTTGTGATGGGTAGGTTTAGGGGCTGTGTGTGTGATGGGTAGGTTTAGGGGCTGTGTGTGTGATGGGTAGGTTTAGGGGCTGTGTGTGTGCGTTTGTGTGTGTGTGTGATGGGTAGGTTTAGGGGCTGTGTGTGTGATGGGTAGGTTTAGGGGCTGTGTGTATGATGGGTAGGTTTAGGGGTAATGTTAGGGGCAGTGTAGGGGGATAGAATGTAACGGCGTTGATAAACACGCTAAAAAGTGATTATGCGTCTTGATAGCACGCCAAAATGGCATACGATTTGGCGTGTCATATCATGAGATCAGTCTGGCACTGGAGAAAAAATATTACCACTTAGCGCCTCCGGTGGACGTTTCACCCAAAAAGTGCAGGTAAACGTACCTGGAGGTACATAATTAGGGTGTTGCAAAAATGTAGGCAGAGTCACGAATTTTCCAATGAGCCTGGGTTGATATATACACATTTCATGAGAACACGTTGTTTCAACTGGGACCGCAAGTGCACATGAAGTTTGCCATTTGGGACAAGAGTATGGGACGGTCTTGCCTATAAAGGATTGCTCTTGTCAACTAACTGCTACTTCTGTTGATGAGCGGCAGTAATGCTTGTACTGGACTTTTTGACAAGTTATATTAAGCTGTATGAAAACAAAACAGCTTAAATGGCCAATATTCATCACCGGTGCGCATTGAATCTTAGGATAGGTTTGGTGGTGAAGAAGCCACTCGTTCTAGCCTTCATGGCCCGGAAAATGACAGACGCATTTGTAGGCTGCATTCAAAGAAGCCATAGGGACGGCCTGCGTGGCACCGCTGTGGCTCATTCTGCCTTAGAAGGATGGAGCCTCTGAATCCAACTTTCCACTGCACACAACAGCCAAAGGACCGGAAGACTCTGCTATGGAGAGTCACACAGGGGCTGCTTGGGGGGCCAGCCATTGGACATTCCAGCATGGATTATTACATGCTCTCAAACAGCAAATGTTGTTGATTACAATTTTACAATGCCAGGCCAAAAAAAGTCAATGTTTGGATTTAAATAGTCAAATGTCAAATGAGTCTATGATTGGATCATAATTGCACTGAAATAACATCACAACATTTATTACCATCAAGAGGTGCACCGTTTTTTAGTCGAGATCTTGTATTGCCAATGCAAGAGTCCATCACTCTGTAAAGTCTCCTCCATCACATCCCAAAGACTCAACCTGTGTCTGGACCTGTGAACATAATCATGCTCCCTCCCAACCATTCTTTCACACTTTGAGTCTATTATCATCCTTGAATATGGCCATGATGTGTTTTCTACTTGGTTGTTTAAGCAATGAAATGCTACGCAATCAATCAATTAGGGCTAGAAGAACTGTTGCCAAACATATAACATGCGAGAAACTGCAATAATGATTCAATCATAGACTCTTAAGCATTTGCCTATTTAAATCCAAACTGTGAATTTTGTTTATTTGCATGCTTTTTAATGAAATGCTATTTAAATTGTGTCAGGTATACTGTATCTGTCATTCTGTCTGCTTTAACAAGTCATTGAATCAGTGAGTTGCCTAATCAAGAACTACTCAAATTCAGTTAAATTTTTCAACGGATTCACTGAAAGATCTAACTCAGAAAAATGTTCTGTTCACACACTGGATATTGCTCCAGTGGTTTACTTCACAACCAAAGACAAAAGTGATTAATCGCATGAAGAAAGCAGAAAAATCACTAGCATTGACATCCAGTTGCTCTAAAGGACACTGGGTAAATAAGTAATGTGACGTTCCACAAGCATCACTTGCACAGATTGCCTCATTACAAATGATTAACATGCCTCTTCGGCTAAAATTAGCATGGCAATGTGTACAATTAATTAACAATCTATTAGCTAAAATATCATTACACACTCCATGTACTCTTTCCGGATGCCAATGAAGCAATTTCTGAATTTATCAACATACATATCAAAGCAAATGGATGCAGACTTAATTAGCAGAGATAACTCATTTCAGACTGTAAAAATGTATTCTCACACACGACTGCGACCTCGGCGCTGGATGACTGTGCCTCCTGGTTTATCTCTGAGGTAGAGAGGAAAAGGTGAAATGAGAGAGAAAAACAGAACAGCCTCCAGAGAGTTCACTTATTTGAAGGTTAGCTTTGCAATTTTATGCCGATATAAGTCTGCTACTTGATTCAATTATTCCACAAAGCCTCCACCCGCAATTAATTTGCGCGCCAAGCGTTGCCAATAAGATTGAGGATTCTTTGACCTTCTTTTACACTCTGTAAAATGCTTGCCTATACCGATAGATTTGTGCTATAATTACTTGGCTAAATGCAGGTCTCAGTCTTCAGCCCAACACTCGGGGCCTAGATGCACTTCTGTACCAATTAAGACTCTGAAATCGGATTTGAATAGGAAAACCCTATATCAACACCCATGTTTGTGCACTGTTCAAAAACTCATACAGTGATTTTATACTGTATGAGATGTTCCCGGATCAGCATCCTTTGGGGCTATCAAAGAATGATATTAAACATTAAATTATTTGAGATTTGTTGAAAATGTGTTTGGAAATCTTCAGAAAATAATAATAATACAGATTTCATATCCTTAATGACCTGTAAGACCCTAAAGATGATGAAATTCATGACATTAGATATTCTCTCTCTCTCTCTCTCTCTCTCTCTCTCTCTCTCTCTCTCTCTCTCTCTCTCTCTCTCTCTCTCTCTCTCTCTCTCTCTCTCTCTCTCTCTCTCTCTCTCTCTCTCTCTCTCTCTCTCTCTCTCTCTCTCTCCACAGGTTACTCCGGCCTAATTAGACGTGTGTGCACAGTGATTGCTGAAAGGAGCGTGGTTGGGCATCTTTTAAAAATAAATGGAAGGGGGATAGATATGCCTACTGATAAATAGTTTTTGAGAGTTATTGAAAGTGAGTTATTGTGGAAGCTTCTGAAGTTTTTATGCTTATTATTTTTATTTTATAGTTATTTATTTGCAGTGGTATATCTTTGCCACTCTTATAAAGTGTAAATAGCATTAAATTGTTTTGATTTATGAAAGCTGCTTTTCAAAATGACTTACTCCCTTGTTTTTTTATTAGTTGAGGAGTCAGGGAAGAAAAACAGTATGTGAGCTGGGTTGTATGTCCGAATTCATAGTGCGCATTTAATGGACACTTCACTATCCCATGAGGACACGGGAGACCATTTTTGACACAACGGACACCAGAAGGTCAACGACAACATGGCAGATGTAATACGTCCTGATTACATTCATACTATACAGAACATACTTTTTAATGATCATGAATTTGATGTAATGCCAAATGTATAGTACCAATACAGTATGCGATTTCAGACACAGCACCTGTGTTTTATTTTGCTATTTTTGTCGCTGATAGGCCATTTAGTTAGTGTGGATTTAAACAGCATCTTGTTGTTATTATTTTGCCCTGGCTAAGCCCCAAAGACAGTTTTGTTTTTGCTATTATTTGTGACCCATGCTGGCAAAATGTGTCAGAGTCATGTTCATGGGCTAATTACAAGCTACAGGCAAAACAAGTGAAAAATTCACAAAAAAAATTGGGTTTTCACAAAAAGTGCATTCATTAAGCCCTTGTCTAGTTTGTTGTCATTGTAAAGTGCAGCATTCCAATATTTATAGTGAATTCTTGATTGCATAAGTATAAACTAATGAAATGTGATTTTCACAGTCATGCTGATGTAAACAAAATGATCTTATCGCGCTGACTGACACATCCGATGCATGTGTTAAATATATATTTTTCTTATGACTCATTTGTTTCCTTCTTGTCTTACAGTCTTTACAATAAATGTAAAGAAACCAGAGTAAAATATCTGTCTGGTCATTTTATTTATTTTTTATCTTAACTCCTGGACTAGGTCGTAACATCCTGGTTGACTTCAGTCTAAATTTATGCAGAAAAGCTCCAGTGCCACTTCAGACAAACAAATTGAATTTAATCCATAGTGACGATTTGGGTCAGAATCATGGTAATTCCTACTCACTGTGGTGTCAAATTGCTCTTTTGGGTGAATTTTGTCTAATTTCACCCTCAACTGCACAGTCATGGTTACTCAGATTATGCTAAATAAGGATCAACACTTTTTCCCCTAAACTTCTTGGAAGAAACATGTAGTGTAGCTACAATCTGATTCCTTCACTGAATCCACTCGACCTCAATCAGTCTCTGGTGATGTGGTGCTATAGGAGAGCATTCATATAAAAAAGGTTTGACAGGAGTCATTATCTCCTTTGAAGCATTCCAAGCGTAAAATGCGGCATGGGGATCCAGCAGATGCTCGAGATTGGAGATGAGATAGCTCTGATTTTAATGTCCCTCTGTTAATTGCGGCTGTAGGCGCATGGCTAATACAACCCAACTCTCATTTCACAAAATATCTTGATTCTAGGTCCTCTGGCTAAAGCTATCATCTCACCAGAAGATAGAGGACGATATCAGAGAGAGAGTCTCTCCTGTGGGTGAATTAAGGCTAATGGAGTGAGTTTGTAAGTTTCTAACTCTTTGATTCATGATACGAGGGCCCTCCAGTGTCTCTTAGCAGAACCTAAATGGTTCGGGCATATTGAAATAATTAAACACCTTCTGAGACAGACAGTTTGATTATACCAGTGGAAACCATTCTGCAGTCTATTTGTGTGTGTATTTTGTTGTCAGCCATAGTGTGTGAGTGATGCAACTGTTAGCAGAGTGCCTGGTATGACAGTAATTGTGCTTTCTTTCAGAACGGAAATGTAATAATGCTGCAGTGCAAACAAGTGTATAATCCAACAGGGGGAATCTATATTGTGTGGGAAGTTTCACACAAACTCTCCTCAATGACATAGGACCCTATTTTAACAATCTAAGCGCAAAGTCTAATGCTCATGGCACATGTGCACTTAGGGCGTGTCCGAATCCACTTTTGCTAGTTTAACGACGGGAGCGTTGAGCATAATTACTAACGTGCTCTTTAAATAACATAAAAAATACTGCGCTATTGACTTTAGACAAGTTTTTGTTGGTCAATGGCATAGTCTATTTCAATTGCCTTAAAAAAGCAACACGGCAACAATGTGCTTGAACACACCTGGACACACCAGTAGTCCAACCCCATCCCGCCCTAAACCTACCCATTTGCATATTATATTATATAAAACAACGACTGTACCAGACAATAGGCACACTTTATTGAAAAAGTCCAACTATTCCGAGGCCAAACAATTGAATTGTGTGAAGAAAAGACCCAAAAGCAATCACCATATCATCCGCGCCGCGCCCCGGCGTCACACTGAAGACGCCACAGGTACCCCTCAGAGTCACGCTATGGATGAACTGGGAACTCCATTGCTTTCAATGGGAAACCTTTGGGATCAACATTAGACAGCAATTCTATCGGTATGAAATCGCGCTGAAGAAGACTCATTCTGAACACATCGTGATGTCTGCCATCAGACATGTGTGCCACATGTTGGTGAGTAGTCATACATTATGTCCTAATGTTTGATATAAAGTATTTTCTGCTTGTCTTTATCGATTATGTTTAGTCACTGCATTGTATCTGTCATCATCTCCACTGAGGCTTTGCTTTCTAAATACACACACTGTTAATAGGGTGATTAAACACTGTCACGTGACGTGCTATAGACCTTAACACAGTTATTCATTTTAATAATAGTTACCAGTTAAGTTCCAACATGGCATTTGTAGTAGAAGCACAATACAAAACAACAATTCCCATGCTTTTACCACATTATTGGTAGTTTTAATGTGATATTTGTTGAAAAAATATAGAGTAACCACAAAAATAAGTGTTATATATATTTGTATGGATATCAATGGAGGAGAGGCTTCACTATCACTATGCTATTAAACCACTTTTGTGTGAAAAATATCTTATCATTTAATGAATCATTGGCTAATCTTCACTATGTTTGCTCTTGAATCTTTGTTTTGGATTAATCTATTTTTAAAGTTTACACCGAAAACATAAATGCTGTTTTATAAGAGAAGTCTAGACAATTGCACGACAGTTTACGGCACTTCTCATTCATTTCTATGGTATCTGCAAACTGTGATTGACTATCACACAACTCTGCACAAAATTAAATGACATCAAGGCTGTAATGTGATTGGTTATCAAGGTGCACATGATCCAAGTTAGAAATCAGGCATACTCGTATGATAGAGCCATAAACCCTTGTATCTCCCAATAATAAGAAAATGAGCGTGTTTACATGCACATCAGTAAGCTGAAAACTCACAAATATCAGCTAATTAAATTTTTCCCGTTTACATGCAAAGCAGTAACCTGACAACACAAGTAACCCGCATTTACATGACTTTATTAATAAAGTGGGTTATAGTGACGTCAAAAATAATAATGTCCGTATCTGACTCACAGTATTCCAAATGTTACGTCAGTTGTGATGTTAAATAAAGTGTGCAGTCAGCGAGAGATTCACAGCTCATATTATCTCTCATGCTGCGTGCAGTTATGCAGTGTTTTGACTGAACCTCTTCTACTTCTGCTGCATGAGATGAGAACACATCTTAAAAGAGTCTGTCCTTATTTCATGCAAAAGGCTAGCTTGCTCTGTCTGGATGCGTTTAAATCTGCTCTGAGTTTGCGTTTTTGTCACCTATCACACATGCGCACTTCAATAAGCCGACAGAAAGCAGGTTAATGCCTTTACATGCCGCGCAAAATCGGGGTAAAAAGCAAAAAAAAAAACTATACCTGCTCAGACTGGTTGATGCTTAAGTTGTTTATGACCTTACTCTGATAAAAGAAAACAGGTTACCGCGTTTACATGACGTATTTATTGACAGCTTATTAGGCACAATCGGAACGTGCATGTAAACGCACCCGTTGTCTGCATCGGACTTTGCATGCAGCGTATGCACAAAGAAGGTACCCAATGAAAATGCTTTCGGACAGACTTCTGATGTAGCATGGTTTAATGATCTACAGCAAAATAGAGCAAGCTTTGGTGAAAGCTAAGCAAATATTGAATCACTACAATAGTAGCAATTTCTCGCATGATTCTTGCTGCATGCCTTCAAAATTCGATCAGATGGTCTCTTAGGACACAGGAAGTGAGGCTAACATTGGATTTGGACAAGTCTTGATGACTTCCTACCTTGCAATGTGTCCTCCGAAGACAGCATTTTTGGATCCAGCACACAAAGTATATGAAATATGTTGCTTTTTAAAGTAAAAAAATTACAGCTGTATGAAATTATTTGAAGAAATAAAGTCATACAGGTTTAGAATGGTGATTCATGTGATCAAGCAATTTAATTTCTGGATGAACTGTCCCTTTAAATTCAAAACTCTGTCCACTAAAGAAAGCAGTGCAAAATCTGAGGAAATCAGTTCTGTTAAAGGAGAGTCTAAACGTCTGCTTGGCTTATGATGCAACATGACACTTTCTGAGATTTCTAAAAACACAGTCAAATGTAATAACTAGAACTCTCCCAATCTGTCTCTAGGACACAGTCCTTTGCCTTTGGCCCTCTTTCTGACCCGCACACTGCAAACAGGACATGACATCAGTGTCTCGGTCTGTGCACTGATAGGACTTGTATTTTCACTTCTCTTCAGGACATTTCATCGCAGTCTGGCAGCCATTTCACAACTACGACAGGCCCGACGTCTGCTCCAGTCGAGACCTATCGCACATCTGCATAGTTTATGTCACGAGCCGCATTCCGCCTATCGCTCTGCTTTTAATATCCCTTACATGTGCATGCCTATCCATGCACTCTGCAGATCCATCAATAATTACAGGCATTCACTTACGATGCAGCAGAGGGCAGATGCATTCCCTGGCCGTTGCATTAAGCGAGATTGATCATCGGCGTCCCGTGACACCTCAGGGGCATTTTAAAAGCAATCTCTCCCAAGCGGAGGGGGCAGAGAGGGCGTAAGCTCGGTTCGTCTCCCATGAAGACATTGCGGCCCATTCTCAGCTAACAGGACACGGCCATTCAACCGGGGTGAAAGCGCCAGCGGCCGATTAAGGTTTCATCCCGCAAATATTCATGTGCATTTAATGATCCTACATCACTTCATTCCACATGAATTATGAATATGATGAGTCAAAAAGAAACTTGCTGGAGAGGCGGAGGAAGAGGGAAACTGGGACAGAGGTTGAAGCCACCAGCCAATAATCGTGGCGATACTGGTGTTTTCCCCCAAGGTTAGCGACGAGGGTGAATGCGTAGCTGACGTAGCTGATGGCCTAGATCTGGGAATCTCCACAGCTGCGCTTTGGTTCTTTCTCATGGCTTTGCCCGTGCCAACCTCGCTCAAAGCAATAAAACCCCACATCACGTTCTTCTGTGACGCTAAAATAATGCTGGCTGGCTAAAAATGCTCTAATATGATAGAGACACAGATGCCAGAGTGCATGTCTTAATCATGTTAAGTGTAACAGTTGACATTTCAGTCCGCCTAGAGCTGCCTTGGACACATTTTAATCAGGAATTCAATACGCTTAAGTGCCCCCTTAATATAAACAAACTAGAACTATTCTGCGCTCCGTGCTTTAACATTTGAGTGAAGGATAAACAGGAGTGTTCACAATAAAGAAAAGGAAAAATATTTATAAAAAATAATAATAAATAAATAATATAATAATAATATATATAAAACACATGTCAGGATCTTACAAAGTGTACTATTTGTGTCTGTTTCAGATGGTTTTGAAAAACATCTATAGACGTTAGTCAGGGTAAAAGGGTATTTTTCAAAGGAATTAATACAAAAGTGTGTCAAATGATCGTACTGTTGTTTAACAACATACTGTACCAACTGGCCAGCCGATTGAACACCTGTCAAGATAAAAAAATACCTTTTTAACATCTTAAAATATGCCAGTAGGACTGTTTTTTTTTCTTATTTTTTTTTTCTTCTTATAATGCACATTTATAAAAGTTACTTGTCCTAATTAAACCTAGGCATTATTCTGCCTTATTCTAAACCTGGTCTGCGAAACTAGGCCTGTGTATGGGCCCTATCATACACCCGGCGCAATGCGACGCCAGGCACGACACAAGTGGTTTTTGCTAGTTTCAGCCCAACGCAGTTATTATTTTCATTTCCTTCGGTTGTTTAAATAGCAAATGCTCTCATGTGCTCACCCATGGTCGTCTAGTCTGAAAACCAGGTGTGTTCAGGAGCATTGTATCAGAATGACCCATTTGCAGTAATGACAAATGAAATTGGCTACTTATTTAACCAGTTGTGGCAGTACACACATGTATTTAAACTGACTTGTCAGGTTGAAGGTGTCTATATTCTGCCAAATAAATAGTGAATCCGCCATGGTGTGAGCGCAACTGGCTTTTAAGGGAATGGGAGATGAGACTCTGATTGGTTTATTGCATGTTATGCCCAAAACACACCCATGACTCATTAAGAGACTAGGTACAACCCTTTTGGACCATGCGCCTATGTGCTAACCTTTTTCCCCTTGTTAAAGGTGCACAATGTAAAACAAAATCAGTAAAATATCCCAAAACCACAAGGTCAGTGTTACAAATTTTGTTCAGTGGAGTACTTACAATATCCCAAATGTTTCCAACTATTTGTAAATTGTGAGAAAATTGCTATTTTAACCAATAAACTGGGACGTGGGGGCGAATCGCCTTTCAATGCCATCATATCTTACTCTCGGTTACCCTCGGTTTCCGGTTTTATTCCGCAGAAACGCTTTACTCTCACTGCTGTCCTATAATAGTGTCACAGCAGCTGCTGAGCAAATGCCCAGAGTAACATCATCACATAATTTTAAACACACTCAAATGTATCTAATATGATAAACAGAGCTGCATTACCTCATACGCATGACCGGAAAAGTGTAAATGGCGCCGATGACTTTGGCATTATAAAAGTCCAACTGCTTGAGGTGTGTGTTGTTCATCTCTTTAACAATCACTCCAGCGGCCGTGCTTGGCTTCTCAACACTCGGTCCTGCTCTGCTTCATACAGTAACGTTAATAATCACATCAACATGATTTCTGCCCGAGTCCTATCCCGATTCTTTCCCACTGGCTTTGAAGTGACGACACAAATGTCCCAAATGTCCCTGAGCTCAAACTTGCCATCATCAAACTACGCCTTTGTTTTGAATAGGTGCCCTCTAGCAGACAGAAAAGTTGCATAGTGCACCTTTAAACTAGCAAAAGTGGATTTGGACACGCCCTAAGTGGATCTGCAACATGAGCTTCAGACCATGAGCTCAGATCTTAAAATAGGGCACTATCCCTCAACGCCTCGTTTTTAAGTCAAAATAGCATCTTCTAACCTGATCTATCCACCTTCTTTTTCACGTAATCCTGGGCATGGCCATTTGTCATTTTAATGTGTCTGGGTTTCGGTCTCATTCCCTTTCAATACAAAACAGCTTATTAAGCTGCTTGATATTGCAACCTGCTATTTCTTACCATATTATTTAATTTTTTTGTCTTAGTTGCTCTCATTATTTCTCTACAGCGGTTAATAAATCAGAAGTCTCGCACTTTCACAGAAAACACATTACTGTAACACATTTAATGACCTGTCATGTGGAGTGACCATCAAAATAATAATAATAATTTCCTTACACTTTAAATACATGTGTGTACACATCTTGTCAGATTTTATACAAATATAATACATTATGAATTTGATGAATATAATAAATATCCTTATTACAAATATCATGATTTTGGTCAATCACACCATACAACATTTTATTATCTTGCCTTGTGAAAAAATGAGACATTTTTAAAATACATTTTCTACATAAGGTGCATTGATTTATAAATGACCGAAAACTAAGCATGCTAATTTGCAACATAAAGACATGTTGCAACTTGCAACGCATTCTTTTTTTTTTTTTCTTTTTTTTTTTTTTACTGGCATTTATTCTGCCTTGCCAAATGCTAACACGGGCACTTGTAAGAGTAAAATGCCAACACGTTTCATTTTAGTGCACGAGGTCGTGACTAAGGCAGAAGAAATTCAGCACGTCAGAGTCAGAGTCGGAGAAGATAGGCTACCACAGAGCATCTTTATTTTCTAATATCGCTCCTTTTTCTCCTCTCTCACTCTTTCTTTTTCTGACTGAGATTTGTACAATACTACACATTGCCTCAACAGAGATTCAACAGAAGTAGCTATATTTGTATGGTCTAGGAGATTGTTGTCTCTGTTGGACGTAAATGCAGTTCTGAGGGCAAACATTGCCATCTACTGCTGGATAACGGAACTAAACAGTAAAGTTTCGTGTGATGGTTATAGGTTTACTTTAGGGGGATATACTATATGGTTTGTACAGCCTATAAAAACCATTAGCCTACGTCTATGGCGAGTGCACAGAAAGATATCTGTAAACTTGTTTAAAATGCATTGTTTTTCACATTTACAGAAAACTATAATGAAAAAAATATGACAAAATCAAGGAACAAACTATGAAATAAAAAGTTAATACAACAACGACCACTGTATTGCTTTAGATTTTGGGTGAAATCTTTCAAATATGTAATTGTCATTTGTAATTTTGTCACCTGCTTAAACATATTCATGGGCCTCAGGTCAAACTGATCTTTAGCCTGTCATTCAAATATGAAATAACAAAACAGCATCAAAACGATCCATCTCTATATTTGAGTCTTTGAGTCTTGAAGCATTTTGCATGTTATCATAATTTATAATACTACATGTATGCATATATTATTATAATATATTATTTCATCTGAAATATGTAAATATTAGATTTTTTTTTTTTCTAAACAGTCTTCATTTTGAACAATATCAGGCATACCTCATTCCTATTATCACAGATCTAAACTAAACTATCAAAGTAGGCTACAACATACCACATTTACGTATGCATTCTATGGTATGACAAAAAGATATAGGAAATGAGAACGTCTTTATTGGACAGTTGGCTATATTATATTATTTTAAAATACAGTATGTGTGCACAGATTAGGAGAGAAAACACAGAATGGCGTAGTGACGTCATGGATGTGCTAATTAATGTATGACATCATCTAGCGACATTTAGTGACTTTAGGGCAGACTTTAGCTACTTTTCTTGGAAAATAGTTAGCAACACTGGGAAGCACTGGATTGTGTTTACTAAATCAACAGTGTAGGGGACTGACACAGGCATGAAGAAATTGTTGAATTATTGTTTTTTGAATTATAGTATTCTCGTCACCCACTGGAGTCACTGACAATTTAAACAATGTCTTTACTACCTTTCAAATGATAATTAAATTGCTTTCTATGGAGGGGTCAGAAAATGACAGACTTTTCATTTTTGGGTCAACTAACCCTTTAAGAACTTAAACTGAGGGATTCCAGCTTATGGAGTTCACCTTCGTTTTATTCTTAAGGGAGAGATTTTGAACTGCCTGCCAAGAATGAAATTTGTACAGTAGGCCTAGATGCCATTTTTCAGTTGGACTGACCTGAACACATCACTGGATTTTATGCCACTACTTAATAGTAGGGCTACTTTACTTTATCTCAAAGTAGTCATTAAATACGGTTGAAGTATAAAACCCCAACTAGGCTATTTTTACTGAGTCACAGGCATCAGCAATACAAATAAGCTAACAACCCAAACCGTTTGTTTATCTGTGACAGAGCCAACCTTTATCTCAACAAGTGCCCTCTGTGTTCTTGGGGTGTAATTGAAAAATCTTTATATTTTAATTAATCTAATTTAAACACAAGTGCACCAGGTTGGATATTGATTTTGGCTTTATTAAAGGTAAACGCTACTTGGTGAAATTCTTTAAAGTGTGAAATAGCGCCTCCGTGTGGACGGAATTGCACGTTTGTGTCGTGAAGCGATTGTTCATCACGACAGTTATTGCTCACACACGGCAAAAGCGTTTTAAAGACAGATGGGTTGGTGATAACTTCAAATTAACAGAGTTAAACGTAATCTACCGGCTGGATTATCAATATTTTACAAAATGGGCATAGCCGATGAGGCTGACCGGACTTTGTTTGTAGGAAACTTGGACCCTCAAGTTACAGAAGAAGTTATATTTGAGCTGTTTTTACAGGTAAGTGCTTTAGCCTCGTTGATTAGCTCGCTAATGCTAACGTTTGAGTATGTTTTTGCTTTTTGTTTTAGCTCGATCTGCAAACCAGGGTGTCGTTTTAAAATGTGTATGAAGTGCCTGGTGCCATTTATGATTCGCTTAGGTTTTATTTCAACAGTTAATCTGCAAGAGTGTATGTGTTTTGGGGCTGTTGATAATGTTGTCTTTGCAAACGCACGTTAGCCCCAGCCACTCAGCGTTGCTGTGTTGATTTCTGGTTTGTGCAGGAGACAATTATTTAATATATATGCATTTTTTTGTTTAAAATATATATTTAATTCATATTGTTATGCTTTGATCGTGTAAGTGGACACTGGGACTCAGTTTAAAAAAGAAGAAAGATATTAAATTACATGTATAGTCAAAACCATTGCGATTTTTACAATTTCAGTGTTTTTTTTTTTTTTTAAAGCAAACTTTTTGTGTGATTCTCAACTATGTTATGAAAGATATAACGGAATAAATTTTTCATTTTACTTCATGCAATATGTGGGTAAAATGGCCATACATGGGTTTTTCCATTACATGTCTCTACATTGCATATTAATGTGTCCTTGGAGCAACATGTAATGGAAAAAAGTGTGATAATGGGAGTAATAGTTGGCAATATTTTCATAATATCGTATGCAATATTAAATAGGAACATTTTCCTTTTCACTTTTGTCTGCCAAAATGCCTGATAAACATGCCTTAAGTACAGGTGTCCTCTATTGAGATGCTTCTATTGAGGTATGAAATCAATGCCCTGTTTTGTAACAGAAAGTTGTATTTTGATTAGAAAATTACATTTTCCTAAGATGTTGATTTATAAAAAGCAATTAGAAAATTGAAATAATTACAAAAATAATTTCCATAAGAGTGCTAAATTCAATCTTTCAGTCTTTTTTTCTTTTCTGAAGTAGTAGTTTTCCTGGTGATGCCTTAAAGCAAATGATATCTCTGAAAATCCCTGATGTACTCTTTACAGGACGTCCAGACTTAAAGGCATAGTTCACCCAAAAATGATAATGACCCCATAATTTTCTCTCCCTCAAGTCATCCTAGTTGTACATGACTTTATTCTTTCCAACGAATACAGTCGGAGTCATTAAAAAAAATGTCCTGACTATAAGCTTTATAATGGCAGCCCAAGATATGAAGCCTAAAAAAGTGCGGCCAGGCTTTAAGATTTGATTTGTCATTAAATTATTTTTAGTTATTTAGTTGGTTCATAATTTAGTAAAATAAATCATCCCTACGAATAAAAACTGAACGTGTCTGCTTAATAAAGTGTTGCAGCTCAAACACAGAAGGTGTCAGATCTCACAAGAGCGAGGAGCTGACAGACTAGATGATCGCAGAAGATTTGGTTTTGAAGCGAAATGTAAATTTTAAGTGAGTTTAAAAATTTTTTTAAATTAAAGCTGCAGTCAGCAGTTTTTCCTCTTTGTCGCCATCTCTGTTAGAAAACTGAAATTGCAGTTATTCGCGGAATTATCAACTTCACGAGAGACGTGCCCCGGTCAGCGTAACGCGGAGGAATCCAATGCTTTGAGGAGTGTGCAGCTGTCAGTCACTGCGCCGGTGTGGATACTATCATTCAGAAACACAGACTCTACTGTTTGAAATTATAACTAACATAATAATGCCATCTGAACACTTAAGTAACATCCACTTTTGTTCTGACCAACTAAGGGGGGAAAAGCATTGCAATAAATCACGATGATTAAATCTGACAATCACATCAACAATTTTTATCATATCACGTCAAACCATGCAAATTATACTTTTACAAAATGTTAATGTTAAATCAGCAATGCGTGACTACATTTAATGTCCATTAGGGCTACCAGTTGTTCAGTTTCCATTTCTGTGCAGTGTGGAGTAACGTTAGCTGTGAACTACTTCCTCTCAGAGCTAGCACAATATAATTGATGTTTACCGAAAACAAGAAAGACACAAGTAAGCACTCCGTAACAGAATGAATTATGCGAAAAAAAATTGTGTGACTGTAACATGGCCTAATCAACCATTGAAATGTCTTACCTGTCCAGCAGGAAAAAAGCTGAAAAACCCTTCAAAACACAAAGTTCACGCCACCTTTAAAAGCCCTTTTTATCCTTGTTTTCGCATCGGCCCAGTTGAATTCTCTCCTTCTGTAGCCTCTCTGAAGTCCGAAGACTTTTGCAGTTTACAACAGATGAATCGTAAATGGAGCAATAAAACCTGCTAACCGGGACTCCTCCTTTATGTGTTCAGATGTGACGCAAAGATATGCTTGAAATTCTCATGGAAATTAAAAACATTATTACAAGTTCACTGTTGTAAATCGAGCTACGGTAAGCAGATAGTTTTGAACACTGGTTGGTTATGTAGTTTCTAAAATTTATTTTGAATAATTTTAATCCCCAAAAAGCTACGGACAGCAGCTTTACGAATGATAGGCTAATAAACCCACAATTCAAGCAACCCAGCCCTAAATTGGCACTAATTCAAAACCGAAACTAAAATGTGCGCAGCAGCACAGACACATTTACGGACTAACTGTCATTCACGGTGTGTGTGCACTGGCACGTTTCAGTTCATGCCTGTAGAAGCTTAACTTTCATTGGAATTCATTGAAACCACTCGCTTTGCTCTGCTCCGTTATTAATGCCCGAGCGGCCGTGTGTTACCTTCAGTTAGATTCAATTAGTGATTTAAAAGCCCAGTCGGAGATGCTGGTATTACCGGTGTTGTCACACGTTGATTAACCGGTTGGAAAATTTCCTCACCGTCACATCCCTACCATCCATTATAAATGTGCTCCACACAGCTCTGGTGGTTAATAAAGGCCTTCTGAAGCACATTGGTGGGTTTGTGTAAGAAAAATATCCGTATTTAAAACATTATCAAGTAAAATATCTAGCTAACGCCAGACCGCCTCTCATATTCAACTTGGGTAGAAAGTGTAACTCCTCTAGTAGTTCAAAATAATAATGGATGGTTGTGCTTTTTTGTGCTGCCATTTACTGCTCTTATGAAGTTCGGAAGCTTATATATATATAATATAATATAGCTGATTGTGTTCATCAGAGAGAAGAATGTCATATACACCTAGGACGACTTGAGGGTGAGTAAATCATGGGCTAATTAAAAGTTCTGGGTGAACTCTCCCTAAAACTGACTAAAATATAATGTGGCTGGCACCCAGGAGATTATAGATATGTATTGTAACTGAAATCTACTGACACACACACATAGATAAAATATAATAAACACTTACATGTGTATTTTGGATCTTTTCTTTTCTCTGGTCTAAAAAAGAAGACCTGTTGAAGAAGCAGAACGGCTCAAACTCAAATAACCAGTGAATGAAAACAGTTTTTGCCAGTAGTGTTTTCCTGAAGTAACATCAGATGTCTCTCCCTTTCCAATAGGCTGGGCCATTGATCAAAGTCAAAATCCCCAAAGATAATGATGGGAAATCCAAACAGTTTGCGTTTGTGAACTTCAAGCATGAAGTGTCCGTGCCCTACGCCTTGAACCTGCTCAACGGGATCCGTCTGTACGGACGGCAGCTCAACATACAGTTCAGAGCCGGTAGGGTTTTCCGCATTATACCGCTTTATTGTGTGTTCACCAGAGGTCTTTCATTTCAGCATAGCCCCTCGCCATTCTTCTTTTTTTTTGTGATTTAAAACACTTTTTACTGTGATCTTTAAGAACATTTTTAGAAAACTGTAGTTGTTAAGGTTGCACTTCTGTTTTATACAATTTGAAAAATTGACATTTGAAGCCATTTATTTGATGTTTGTTTTGGCCAATTTGTGAGTGACTCAAGTGTGCAATTTTTTTCAATTTAAAATATTAAACTTGCTCTTCCTCTGAAAATTTCTGCTATTCAGAAACCATGCATATCTGACTCTTAAACGCATTGAAGCTGCATTTACAATAAATGGAGAATTCAACTATATGAGGTTACCAACTAAAGAAGTTAATTATTGTTATTTTGAAAATAGTTATGACCAGGTTGTGTATATACAAGGTGTCAAATTAGTCACTCGATACCCACTGATTCATATTTATTGACGCGAAGAGAAGTCAGTTTTTGCTTTGTGTAAGAGTTACTGGGGTCAGGTGTAAAACATATTGTATTAAAATGTCAATTTTAAAATTAAAATATCAATGGACATTTTTAAATGGGTTTCTCCTGGAATCATTTTTAATTGTTTCTGTTGTTGTTTTGTGTAGATTAAGACAGTTGTTAAATTCAATTGAAACTTTGTAATCATAAAATATATATATATATATATATATATATATATATATATATATATATATATATATACACACACACACACACATATACTGTTTTTTTTTCCATGAATACAGCCATTTTTGCTGATATGGCATTTAAATCATAAATAAAGTAAATTAATATCTGAAACAATGCATCAGATAACCGAAATCAAATGGGCCGTGAAAGGCTTGTCACGTTTATTTTACAAGTTCATTATAAAAAAAACCTGCAAAACAATAACTGACTAATCGCCATCTCAATCTCTTAACAGGCAGCAGTCATATTAATCAGGAAGGCAAAAGTCCAGCAAACTCTCAAAACCCCAGTCCAGCGAATACACCAGGTCACCGCGGTGGAAGGTAATCTTTGTTTTTGAGTGTAGTTTTTCAGTACTTGTGTTTACACCCGCTCTGAACATCTGTCTCAAGTGATCCCGTCACAAGATGTCAGCAGAGACCGCTTTACATCGGGTGTTCACTTGCAACTCAAATGCTTCTCTTGTGACTGGGTTTCTTCAAGTGGCTGATTTCATGACCGCATTCTTTACTTACTATGCACATACCGGTATATTTTAAATTAATCAAATGTATCAAATCTTTTTCTTTTTGATTGGACTGTGCATATTCTTTTGAAATTTTTCAGTTGTGTAATGTGCATGTTTATAATACTATTATTCGAAAGATTAGGGTTGTTATTTATTTTATTTTTTTTGACAAGCTTCTTCTACTCAACAAGGGTGCATTCATTTGATCAAAAAAGAAAGAAAAAAAATCATACAAAATCGCAGAAAAGAAGGTTCAAAAGAACAGCGTTTATTTGCATTTATCTTTTGTAACATTATCATTGTCATTATGAAATATAATGACATTGATAATTTATAAAGTAACGCATCTGATTCCTTGCTGAATAAAGGCATTAATTTCTTAAAAGCCCAAATCTTCCTGACCCCAAACTTTTGCATGTCCACAAAGATCTTTGAAAGAAAATTCTTAAAATAGATTAAAAAGTTCATAAGAATGAGATTATTTCAAGAATTGCACTAGGGAACAAAGTGTTAGATTTTTTGGGGATTAAAATCCACTAGAAGAATGTTATACATTTTGTTGACTTGTGTACTTGCATTATCTCACACGTTTCCAAGAATGTTTAATTTTAGAGTAATACGCAGTTTTAACCAGGACACTGTCCATGCATCTCCTATCAATGACATCATACCCGCATTACCCTCGATTTCTGGTTTTGTTTAGTAGAAACCATGGAAACGCCAAATATGTTTTAATATATGATGTGTTTTATTAGACAGGTGAGCAAATGTTTGGATGTTTTACCATGCCTAATACTGCTCTAGTTTACTGCAATGTGAACAAGTCTCATAGTCGCTGCTGAGTGAATGCACAAAGTAGCATTATAGCATAACTTTCAACACGCTCAAATGTGTCTTATGATAAAACAGTGCTGCGTTACCACACGTACACGTGAATGGAAGAAGTGGAAGCTTTCATAAAATAATACAATGAATAGAAGATAAAATAACAGAATAAAAGCTCCGCCAGAAGCTTGAAGGTGTCATCAAGTTACGCCTATTGTTTTCAATAAGCGACCTCTAGCGGCTAAAAATGACGTCCTTGCTTAAAGTTTTCAAATATGTTCGTAAGAATAAAATGACTTGTATAATGGCTACTATCAAATTTTAAATGCATCGTGTAGCAATGACATCCCGATCATTTAATGAAATGTAAAGAACAATCTTCGACTTGCTGGGAAGTGATATCTGCGTTTACACTATGTACTTTGCAAAACTGACCAGGAAAAGCATGGTAAAGGAAGTATAAAACAGCTCAATTTGCAAGGGATGCAGACAATGATACATATTACTTTCCGCTCAGTCTATAAAGGTCAGCACGACATTGGTTTGAGCATTTGTCTTCAGTTAAGCCATTGAAAAAGAGTCATGGTCAGTCATTCGCCACCATCGCTTTTTCCGTGACTTATGACCAGCGCCACGCGGAACCTGTGGAAATTGGGATTTCTGCATGGAATTTTTTTGAAAATTATGTGGAATACATTTAAGTGCGTTAAAAAAGATTAAAAAATATTGACACTGAAAGCATTACAAATAAAATATTAAATTCTTAACTTTTACTTAAGGTTTACAATACAAATCCAAATATATATATTTTTGGAACATTGGAATTGGTTCGCTTGAACCATGTAATATAAATGCATCTCTAGATGAAAATTAGCATGGCAGAAAGTTAACTCTGTTAGTGATGTTGATTTGGTGAATTAGAAAGGGATGGGCACACATCCAGTAAGCCAATATTCTAGTCTGTTAATTATTGTGGTGTAATTTACCATATTAATTACAACTTGCAAGTTTTATAGTTTACTATTTGAGCCAATACATGAAAGATTAAAGATGTTAAAGATTTTATCCTAACAACAAGTTGGCAGTGATGCTATTTCTCACTTTAAGAAGTTATTAAGAACATTCTTTTCACAAATTTGAATTCTTAAGTTTTGTTTGAATAACATCCATCTTGTGCTGTTCGGTCAATTTTTACTGAAAATTGGTAAAACGGTTAAATGGTCCTGAGAAAATAATCACACTTGTACTGTTCTCTGTCAAAAATGAGTGGATTGCAAACGAATGGGAAGCAAAGTAATCCAAAGAAATGGGAATCTGATTCTCTGAAATGGAGTGGAAACTAAAATGGATTCGCCCATCGGGTGTTATAGATCAGCTAACATGATCATTATACAGTTTTATAATAATAATGTGTTTAAAATATTAAATAACAATGTCCTTAAACTCATGCAGGGTTGTCAGCTCTAATATTTTCAAGTTGGGTTAGGAATGTTTTTAACCTGAGCTGATAATCTTCTCTTGTGTTGTGGTCTGGCAGAACCCCAGAGCAGATGGGCTCTCCGTCCTACTCTCCTCCACAGAACATCCAAAGGTCCTTCAGTTCCCCTGACAGTCTGCAGAGACAGGCGATGGTGAGAACACCTCCACGTTCAAACTTCTGTGATGTCAATTTTATTGCTGCATTAACACACTTAAACATTTATCCTGAAGCATTTCAAATTGTCATTTACTGTATTTTTTTTTTTTTTTCATAGATGAACAACATGTGGCAGATTCAGATGCAACAACAGTTGCAGCAGTTCAACGGAGCCTTCCAGCAGAGCGTGCAGCAACTCCGGGGAGCTGGAGACGGTAACCCATGGCAACCAGAGTGGTCTGGTCAGCGCGGTCAGCGCCACTCTCCTCAGGACAATAACAACCATCACGGCAGAGATCAACGCCACGGAAACGGCGGAAACAACTACGACCGTCATCGGCGCGATGGCCAACGGGGTGATTTTCATCACCACGACGACCGCAGTGGAGGACACAACAGAAATTACCCCCCCGAGAGGCGGAGAGACTCAAGAGACGGCTCTAGAGATGGACGATGGAAGCGCTTTTAAAGACGACTTTACTTGCATTTTAGTTCTCCTGAAAACCTTTTTTTTATTTTATTTTTTTTAAATCATCAATGGTTTTTATTATTACCTTTTGTTATCCTTCTAGGTTTTAAAATAAAAAAAAACATGGGGAGGAAAAAAGAAGCTAATTAGATTAAGGCATTTTGAGGCGTAAGGACAAAAAAACGACAACAAAAAAAAATCCAAAATCAGTATGAAATGTCCATTCGTGTGACGGCCTATTTTAATGTTTTGAGCTCAGGGGGACACCTATGTTTATACATATCTTTTTTTTATTTTGAAAAGTATGTCCTTTTTGAGAAATGTCTGTATGTACATCAAAATGCATAAAATAATCACATTTGCTATGGTGGATTTGCTTTTCTAGAAATTTGTAATTTCTCAGGATTTCTCAAAGAATAGAAAACTAGTTTTCATATGCTTTCTGTTTAAATGTGTAATGTTTTTAAAAAGCAGATTGTTTTACTTTCTACATTCCTCTTTTGGGATTAGATTATATTGACTCTTAATTCATCAAGACACTCTTTGAAAACGTGGAACAGTAACCAGTTTTAATACTTTTGTAAATATGCCATTTATATTGTCAAGTGCAACATTTGGTTATTTGTTGGTTTTCATAAAAGTCACTGTTCACTGATCTTTTTTTGTGGAGGATTAATTTGTTGCATTACATTGGTTTATATGCATATTAACACTGTTGATTGTTTCCTGTACTTCAGGTAGTGTTAACTGACCATTACAAATATCAAATAGTAGTCTGTACCCATAGGCGGCGCCATACTTCATTCCGGTTGACGCATATTTATTGGGCAGATTTTTGCATCCAATTCAGACATTTGATGAAAAAATTAGGGTTTAAAATGTGGGACTGGTTTGGGAGATTTGCAATGGACAAACTGTTTCTGTTTTTTGTTTGTTTGTTTTTTGATAACAATCCTAAAAGTTAATTTTATATAAAACATGTTAAAGGAATTTTAAGTATTGCGATAGATAGATAGATAGATAGATAGATAGATAGATAGATAGATAGATAGATAGATAGAGCAATACTTAAAATTTCTTTAACATGTTTTAAAACATATAAAATAATAATCGCGATCTAAGTTCCAGTGCTTAAAACTGGTAAATACTTTTGCTAAATGTTTTGCAAAGTTTGTATTTTTTCTTTAAATATAGAGAACTCTCATTTACAGATATTTGGTCTAATTTGTAATGCAATTAAAACATAATCTTTCCCATGCGTTTTGGCATTTAGAGGGGATTTAATGTAAACGTATTTTATCGGCTGATTTTATGATAGTCCTTAATGTTTGTTCAAACTGAAGTATAAAAAAAAAATAAAAAAATCGCCGAATAACCATGGACTGCAATTACTGCAACTGTAGCCTAAATATAAATGATTGTGGGATTTCTTGCAACCAGGGAATCCTCCAAAATGCTTCTTTTCTCTTTCTAATTATTAGCCTAACTAGCCTATGTGAAAAGGGGCAAACTGGCAAAGGTATCATGAGAATTTGAGTTTGAACGGGAACTTTAATAGTCGTGGTACATTTGTCAACGGCGTTGGCCAGCCAGTGGTCAGTGCTCTCAACTAACCTAACACCCGGCGGAATCCTTTAATGTCCGATCTCGGGTCATAATCTGCCCTTCCGAAAGTGCTTTAGCTGCTATAACAGCGGCTCCCGGTGCGTATGAAGCCGTACATCCCCACAAATCTCCTCGATCCAAAAGCGGAGGTGCATTTGCGCCCGCGTCTCTCCGTTAATCTGCGCAGGATCGGGTTCTGTAATGAAGCGGCCGGTATTGAGGAGCTCAGCCGGGCAGAGCCGCTTCATTGATTGAGCTGCCTGGCGTCCGCGGTGAACTGTGGCCCTTCGCCGCCAGCCTTCACTGTCTCGGGTGAAATTAATATATGAATTGAACACGATTATTTCTGTTATTAAGTGATGAAGCCTATAGGCTAGCTTTTTTTTCTCGGCCAGGTTAATTAATTAAAAAACACTCAACTTAATATTTTAAGTTTAGATCTACTTTGTCCGAACTCATTTAAGAGTAAAACTATTTTAAATTAAAACTTTAATTCAGGGTTAGGCTAGCCTACTACTGCACTCTAAAAACTGCTGGGTTAAAAACAACCCAAGTTGGGTTGAAAATGGACAAACCCAGAAATTCGTTACCAATTCCAACAACCCAATTTCTGTCCATTTTCAACCCAAATTGGGTTGTTTTTAACCCAGCTGTCTGTCTTTCTGTATGTCCGTCTGTCTGTATGTCCGTCCGTGCATTTATCCATCCGTCTG
Organism: Pseudorasbora parva; assembly: GCF_024679245.1. NCBI lineage: Eukaryota > Metazoa > Chordata > Actinopteri > Cypriniformes > Gobionidae > Pseudorasbora > Pseudorasbora parva. The sequence goes on along the minus strand of NC_090187.1, from coordinate 4,386,858 downwards.
AGTTCACAGGTGCCGCAGTGAGTCCACTTCACTTCTGTCTGTTTATCCTGATCTTCTGTTTTAAGGCCAGCAGCAGTTGTTCTCATTTCTTCACTTTGATCGAACAAAAAGAGCTCAAAGCTTTTCCAGTGGAGATCTTTATATTTCCTTTACATAATCCCTGACGCTTTGAACACGGCGGCTGTTATCTCGGATTCTCTGCGAGTTATATTTACTCTCATACATGGGAAAATGATAATCATTTGGACAGCACACACACACACACACACACACACACACACACACACACACACACACAGACACACACACAGACACACACACAATTATGGAACAGCAGAAACCCGACCCTGCGCTCGGTGAAGGCGTCCAGTGCGCCATGGACATCAAAGCCGCAGTCCATCTGTAATAAGCATCATAATGTCAAACAAAACTGCTGCTGTCTGGAGAGAGCTGTCTCTCTCACTTCTTCTGTAACAAAACCGAGAGAAATGTCTGTTCACCTCCATCATTTCACACGGTCCATACTGTCTGACACTGATATGAAAAACAGTTCGGGAACACCTGTCGATTCTGCCTCTTAATTCACCAAAGACTCTTACAGAAGCAATGCAGGGGAGATATGACAATGTATTTTAAATCAGGCTATTTTTCACAACGTAATTTGCTAAATAAAAGGCAAACAGAAACTTTTTCGGAAATGCCACTGCATGCAATTACTTTAATGAGCTCATTGTTTCTGCCTAAAATGGCAAACTGCGTTGCTTTATCTTAACCTTTTGAACTTAATATATATAACACAGTCACTCACGTCGGATAACAGATCAATCTAAGCTGCTTTGAAACGATATTGGAAAGCGCTATCCAACAAATGCATTTCTGTTATATTAACAATTCGATATTTCAAATGTAGAGATTTATACTATAAAGAATTTTTGGGATTTCAGTGACCACTGAGAGTTTAATAACTGAATGCTATTTATTATTAGCCTATAAAAATAATAATAATAATAATAATAATAATAATAATAATAATAATTCTTATTATTATTAATATAATAATAATAATAATAATAATAATTATTATTATTATTATTATTATTATTATTATTATTATTATTATTATTATTATTATTATTATTATTATTATTATTATTATTATTACATCAAATTGTCGTTGCTCCTACTCCATAAACTAATGCAAAGTGCTAACACAAAACAAAATGCATTCCGTCTGCACACTTAGGCTATCAACTATAGACTATAATTATTAAAACTAGTTGTTGTTGCTTTTGTTATATATTTGACAAGCGAATATGTCATTACAACATGATTAAGTTTAATGTTGCAGTAAACGTTTTCATTTTTTTTAAGTCAAGAAAACAAGTCATTATTTGATCAGACAGCCTACTGCAAACTGCTCTGTCCCGCTGTTACCATTACAGTTATTATATTCTAATAATTATTAGGCAATCAGTTAAAAATCAATTTAGCTATTATAATATGTGTATGTGAATTGTTGTGAGTATTATTATTGTTTTCCACCTTCACATCTTTGAAATAAAAAGCCATGAGCTGATTTACTGCAGCTCCTGTTGGTAAAGCAGCGCTTAACTTTGCCCTTCATTTTCATGAACGATGCCACTTGTCCTGGCAAGTGAAATAGTTGCTTTACGTGATTGTTGAAAGGTTTAAGACACGCAGGCTTTTCCGTATCGACAGGAGTTTTCCACAACAGCCGCAGTAAATACAAACCCTAAATGATTAAAATTCGTTGCCTTTTCAATTTAAATGCTGAAACTTTTAAATAAAAAACATGCATTCTCCATGATTATTTTAAATACCATTAGTTCTATCACGAATATTTTTACATTTACTTTTCTCTTGTAACCGACGAGACATCATTATCAGCACTAAACAATAAAAACTGACTAAACCGCATTTACCATTTAGAAACAAAACTGTATCATCTGTAACATAATGCGCGCATTTGTTTCATAGATAGATAGATAGATAGATAGATAGATAGATAGATAGATAGATAGATAGATAGATAGATAGATAGATAGATAGATAGATAGATAGATAGATAGATAGATAGATAGATAGATAGATAGATAGATAGATAGATAGGCCTAATATAATAATTATAAATGCAGCCTTTTAATGAACTGTAATTCCATCAAATGTAACTCAGAGTTTCAATGGTTCGGGGGTTGTTCGACTGAAAACCGGTTGATTGTTGTGTTGTACAGTGAGAGGGAGGGAGAGAGAGGGGGTGATTGACGTGAAGTGTGTCTGCTGTTGCATACAGTGCGGTAGTGACAGGACAGTTGGTTTATATAGCGGTGACTCAGAGCGCAGCGCGCACTCGCTACATGAATGAGCGCGCGGAACACACTGCAGACACTATCAGCGCAGCACAGCTGCACGAGCACGCCAGAGCTGATCAAATGAGATGTCGTTGTAGATCAGTAGCACACGTAATAAGTTTTACACCACTTTTAACGAGACGAATATCAGAAGTTTTCTCGTGAGCGTCACGCGTATTCTGGACACTATGCATTGTCAAGCAGAGCTGAGAGTCGCGAGCAGCGCGCAGCTGAAAGCAGCCAGAAGACGATACAAGACGTTCATGATCGACGAGATCCTCTCCAAGGAAACTTGTGATTACTTCGAGAAACTTTCTCTTTACTCTGTTTGTCCCTCTTTGATCGTCAGACCCAAACCTCTGCATTCATGCTCGGGTAAGTGACGCAGATTCACGTTTTCAATAGAGTTTTATTATTGTTCGTTTTATTTGAAATGCTGACTAAATTTGAATGGGCATTGATTTATTTCCTGTAGACTTTCTCTTTGACTTTTATATTTGTAAAAATGTCTTTGCCCACATGATAAATGAATAAAAACACTTACACTGCAAGTTTAGCCCATCAAAACTAAAGACTGACGCACTGAACCTTTTCAACGTCCTTTGTTGCCCTTTTTTAAGAATATCGAGCGGAAAAATATAGTTGTAATGCGGGAGGAAATTGCACAAATTATTTGTAACAAGTTAAATGGAAGTTGTAATAACGAAAGCATTTTTTTAGTGTACATGCAACATGTTAGCTACATATTTAAGCAACTTATGCATTTCATATTTCCCCGAGTCGAGTCTAGCACACAGTTTTGCTTCTTATAATGTGTTAATTTTACCCAGTCACTAAATGCAAAAACATTTTATTTTTATTTTGTTTACAAACTATAGAACTAAGATACAAACTAAGTGGTACAATATTACTGATTGTGTGTTTAAATCCCATACGTAAATGTACGATTCCAGGATCACTGATGGTTATTATTATTAATAATTTAACTAAACTATGTCCAATTGAAAATGATAAACAGTCCTTGCACATTTGACCCATAGACGTTAAAGCAGTCCATGCTCTTCTTGAGCAATAGGTAAGTGCTCTTTAACATGTTCGTTTCCTTTAACATTTGCTGCAACTGTTTGTGCGATCCACTTTCAAAAACTTGCAAGATAACGAAGCAGCTGACAGTGGAATTACATTTAGTCATATAATATAAACTGTGATAAATACTTTAGTTAAGGTATGTGGTCTTAGCTCTGTCTGATTGGTGACTGATCTAACATTCATCTGACCCAAAACACATACATATTTTATTTGCACCACATGCATAGAGCAATGGAATAATGTTTTGACAGGTCAATAGATTAATAGTTGAAATCACTTTGACATATCACCACGCCTCCTGATGGTTTATCATCATGTTTCATCTTAAACTTTTTTGCCAACCATGTTTTGACCGTTTTTTTTTTTTTTTACTTCAATGACCTCAGGGCGCTGGTGTGTGCACCTTCCTCAAACTGCATTCACTTCATTCATTTAAACTGTCACATTTTTAACGAGTTGGGTATCTGTGGTAGAATAATGACATCTTCTCCTCTTACTTGCCCCAAGGAACACAAACTCTTGGAAGCCACAGGACATTTATCTATTTACAGAAGTGTTGCCACACTCTTGACTATGCAACATAGGATGCAGTCAGGTATGACATCCTGAAGCAACAGGTGCGATGTCATTCCATCATAATGAGATGCATTGTGCAAAGTTCACAAGACTTTTTTTTTAAATGTTCCTGGCATGCCATTAATCCGGGTTGTGATACATCAGCCAACATGGGACGTGTACAAAAACGCTTGACCCTCAAGACGGTGATCGTATCGTGCTGTATTGGTAGCGGCGCCCGTGTAATAGGTTTAAGGGATTGATTAAGAGCATTTGTGGGCCATCTGAAGGTTTACCAAGGTCTTAACTCTGTGGTTTCCAGTGTGATTTTCCAAACACAGATCAAATATTATTCCGGATGTCATTTAAAAACAAACTCAATGTTAAATAGACTCATTGCTAATAATTGTGCTCTATATTAACACTTCACATATGCAGAAAATCTACAGTATGTTGATAGTTATCCATACGCTATATATATATGTATTACAAAAATAATACTTATTTTTTTCCCCTGTACTACCAGATACAATCTCCTTGTCTCATAAAAGTAAGTGTTACTTCTGACACTTGCCAGACAAGCAAGTTTTTCAGGTCAGAATGACTGATCTCACAGCAAATCTTGTTTTGCTTTGATGAATCACTTTATAGGTACATATTTATTTTGTTTCGCAAAACCATCAAAACATTTTTTTTTCTTTTTGCTCATTTCACAACCTCAAATCACCAGCACATGATGACAATGGTTAAAAACACAGTATCGGACATGTGAGCTTTGATATTTTCCCATCTATGTGTGTGTGATACTGACTAGCAATTGCATGTGCGTATTCATTACACAGACAAATCGGTTACACTTTAGTTTTGATACAGTGTACAATTAAGTTCTAAGTATATCGATTACATTGAGGGTGAGTTGCATGCAATTTTGCACAATTTACTATAATGAGAACATGTAATGTGTAACAAGGACACTGAAAAATGATGCATAATTTTATGCATCTAAACCTAAACCTAAAGATTTTACCCGGTGCTTAAATGTTACAGTGTAACAAAGACACCTTAAAATATAAGGTTACACTTTGTTTTAAGGTGTCTTTGTTACAATGTAATTTTGAATCTAATTACTGAGTAATATTAAGTAACTGCGTGCACTTACTATAGGGTTCGGGTTTGTCTTAGGGTTAGTTGCATGTAATTATACATAAATTATAACATGTATGTTTATAATGTAACAATGACACTGTGAAATCAAGTGTTACCAAATAAAGTTTAACCATAAAGTGTTACTGAAAAATGAAAGGGATTTAGCAGCCAGTGTTCCAGTGAAAAATTTGGTTCCACTTTATTTTAAAGTGTCACTACGTGCACTTACTATAGGGTTAGGCGTCGGGTTTGGTTGAGGTTTATGTTTGCATGTAATTATGCATAATTTATAATTATTACTATAGTAACTAACTACATATGTAACAATGACAATGTAAATGAAAGTGTTCCCCAAAATCCCAAACTGTAGGCCAGAAAGCATCCCTCTTCTGACTCGATGCGTGTTTGAAAGCAAGCATCTTTGCTCTCTCATACCTGATGTGCAGTTTGTGAAATCAGAGACACTCCCTCTGAATGGATAGGACCACGATAAAAATAGCTTCTGCAGTTCACTCGCTTTCCTCATACACAACCTATCAAACACACCTAGCCTACGTGTGTATATGCACAACAAAACGTATACATACGTATGCATGATTTCATAAACATGCATGCTTGAATGCGCGCATGCTTCCTTCTGTTTGTAAGTCCAGCTGTGAGGTAAAAGGCAGTGTGAGAGTTTTGGCAGCCCGGGTGGGGGGATAGAATATCCAGCCCAAATATCAGAACGCTGCGCACACTGGCTCTTTTCAAGTCTGAGTGGTGTGAGATATTCTATATGCCAGCACATCAATGAATGCTAATGCTTAATATAGAATGTAGCTGGCATTAGGACTGGCACTCACTGAAAGGCCACTGGACTCTCCCTCACAGAGAGGAGTATGAACTCATACGGCACACGCTGCCGCCACTAGGAGCCGCTGTAGGACACGTCAAAATACAGCAGGAGAGTCTGCAGTCAATTAGTTGAAAATGACATGCTATTTCATATACAAACAAGCAATTATACATATTCAAATCTAAAAGACATTTAGGGGGAACATAAATAGAGAGTTCCCTTTTTTTCCTGTCAGCCTGCTTCCAAACTCAAATATGACTGAATACAGCCCTGACTTTAGTGTCATGACTTCAATTAGTCTACCTGTAGGCTCAACCCGATCACACATAAATGCGTATAAATAGTATGAGTGTGCAATGTCGGTGCAAGATCTGCTTGTCTTATTTAATATTTGGAAGAATGTTTATAACCAAGCAGATCTCGCACCCCATTGACTACCATAGTAGAAAATAAAACCCACTATGGTAGTCAATGGGGGGTTTGGTTACAAACATTCTTCCAGTTCTACAGGTTTGGAACAACTTGTGAATGAGTAAATGATGACAAAAAAAAGTCTTTTTTGGGTGAACTATCCCTCCAGGGGACATGCATTTATTGCACGGATGAAGAACACATTGTGTTTAAAATGCATTACACAGTCCAGTTGAATGACACCATCTACCCTCTTTAATGCTGTTAAACTGAATTTACGGAGCACACACTGTTTGCACATATGCACCCCCACTCTTCGACCTGAGAGTGTAATAACAGGTTTTAATATTTCGTTTGGTGCCATGTCTGTAACTATAACTCGGGGAATGCTTTTTGAAAGGAGGAGACAGTTAAAAATGGCGATAGTGTAATCTCTAATGACAGCATGCTGAAAAAACAACCTAATAGGAGGATGAGTTTCCCTTAGAGGAGGGAACGATTGCAAGACCGATCACAACCGTCCGCAACTTGTCTTCACATTTATTAACTGCAGACAATAAAAGCGGATGTCTTTCAGATGAGAACCAGTTATGTTCACACACACACACACACACACACACACACACACACACACACACACACACACACACACACACACACACACACACACACACACACACACACACACACACACACACACACACACAATTATGGATGCATTTTGTCACAATTGTCAGACCTCACCCATGATGCAACCTGTAGGGTGTGGCTATATACTCATTTATGGAAATGCATTATCAGGGTGAATATCTATTGTAACATCTTAGCTGTATTCCCCTTTGGGCAACCATGCATGCCAATAATTCTCAGGGTTTTGTTTCATGTCTAAACATTTATAAGTATGATAGACAGAAGTATACACTGCTTAATGTTTTCACGATCTTAACACTTTTTATCGGGAAGAGTCAAGAGCCAAACAAAAGCTGCATTAACAAAAAATATCTTGCTTGAGCAAATTTGTATTTCAGCAAGAAAAATGTAGAAAAACACTCACCTGCAGAGTATATCTGGTGTGTTTTTTTCTGTTGTTCCAAATTACTGGATAGATTTAATAGATATTAAGAGAGAAAAACTCAAACGTGTGATGAAACATTAAATCTGTCACCACATGGCCCAACCAAAAACAGCGTACCATGTTATTAAGAGTTCAAATGTGCATCAGGTGCCAAATGAAATCATCTCGCTGGAATCCAATCAGTCAAGGCAAATAAGACAGGACTGAAAGAGCGCAATCAAGGGCTTAACGTTTGCTACTGTTTTTTGGCCATCGGTTGGGGAAAGTACGAGGTTCACAGCTTGATTGCGAGCCGTGAAAACTTGACACTTCGCTCGGGAACACATGATTGGCACGTCAAGGTGTTGAACTCAAAGCAGAAAGATTTCCTGAAACCTGGCATGTCATAACAAGGAAATGCAACACCAAAACCGACTGGGATATTTTTAGGTCAAATGAAATGTTGCTGCTTTTTTTAGATCACAATTTTCACACTACTTTCTCAAAACATGAGCAGGACTTAATCCAGAAGTGTGGCATCATAATAATAAGGCCTCGGGAAAATGATCTCATTGACTCGTTTAAGTAAGTTGGCTAATTAACTGGGATCTAGGATACTGTTAAACGGATTATTGATTGTCTTATTACTAATGTAAATGTGGTTGATGGATTTTCTACAAATGAGATAAATAGCATGTCTGTAATGTGTATTATATATATATATATATATATATATATATATATATATATATATATATATATATATATATATATATATATTCAACAACGTACTGATGGCAGAGTGTCAGGGGACTAGATAGATTGAAACTGACTGACTGACCGACATTACGATGAGACTATTGGGATACATTTTGAAGAAAGAACAGGGAGGGAAAGAAGAAAAGACAGAGATCGACAGATGAGCCAGAAGGGATGTCATGCCTGGACGTGTTGCATTGATAGCAATGAGATCATCATGATTTGTGCAAGTGTGAGTGCATGCATGTTTGTGCCTTTGTGTGTGTGGAAATGTCCTGTTATCCACTATGTTGCTCATAAAAAAAGTATGCATGTTTTGTACAGACTGTATGGAGGGGATGGAAAACTTGCCTATCTTGAGAGGTTTTATCTGCATAAAAGATCTACTACAGACACAAACTTTTAAATGGGACATTGAAGCAGTCTCAATGAAATGTACATCTTTGTCATAGTCAGATATTTAGTGATTCATTTGGTAGAGAGCTCCAGGGGTGGCATATTTTAGGCCAAAACTTGGAAACGAGTTAGCATGTTAGCCAGGTCCATCGTCCCAAATTCAATTTTGGTTAAAAGCCTGAAATAAGTTCTGTGGTGAACACAAGCTCAAGACACTTAAATATTTCCCAGACAGCACCGTATGTCGGCCCAGATCCGGCCCACATCTGGTATCCACATGTACCAGATGTGGGCCGGGTCTGGGCTGATGATATATCTGAGTATGATGCTGTCTGGGCTTATGAGATAAAACACACCAGTGATACCACACTCGTGGTTTTACTTTCAAAGTGTTTACTTCTCTCAAAAGGCGGTTTCTAACAAGGGTCTAAATGGGACTACAGAGGTTGTCTGTGACATTAAGGATCATCAAACCGAACAGGTAAATGCATATACTCAATAGTTACTTTCACAGCCTCAATGTGTTTAGAAATGTGCTCTTGAAGACTATTATAACTCACACTTTTAGGGAATTTTGTAAGGAGCTTATTCACTTGACTTCAACACTACCAGCGTTGTTTCTGGGGATTGTATTTATGCATCTAGGAAGTGAAAGATATTTTGAAGAATGCTGGTAACCAGACAAATGACAGCACCCACTGACTTCCATAGAGAAAAAATACCATGGCAGTCAATGGCTCAACCATTCACACTCTGGTTAGTTTCTGGTAAAAGATGACAAACTTATGAAAACATATAATTTTCTTGTAGCCTGACAAGCCAGACCCACATCAAGATGTTTGGTCTGGAAACTCACCATTGACAGCTCAATCCGAGGGGCGGATAAACGGTTGTCTTTCAAACTCCCTCTGCACGCGATAGGATAGCGCTACAACCAACCAAACAACCAACCACTGTATCCGGTCAGCAAAACTCAGAACACATTTTCATTTTTTAACGATGACTTTAGTGGTGTTCTTTTGTCAAAGAAAAGCTTACCTCCAAGTCTTCCAGAATCGCGGTCAAAGCCGATAAAAAAAAAAAACGCTGTTCTTTGTTTTCAAGTAGCAGGGAATTCACACTGAACCGTCGCAGCTCTGCCATCATTATGTTAAGCCCGCCACTGACTCGATACACAGAGTTGCTAAATGACCCTGGCTGCAAATTACATTTGCTGCCGCTAGGGTGTGTCCAGATTTCTTGGCTAATTTTGGGTGAACTATTGCTTTAACAGTTAGAGTCCTAGTAGCAAGGCACCTATTTATTGCCTTTTTTTCCCCATCACGTATTTTAGTAATCATCATAAATTGGGTATAATTAAAAGCTTAAACACGGTCATTGGTTGAGTGAAAACCATTTTAAAAAATCAGACACTGCTTTATGACTTTAAATATTTTAGTGGGTATATTTTTGTGACACCAACTTTAAATTTGATAAATTAACTTTGATTTTCTAGTCCAAATTATTCAGTCAAATATATGTTTTGTATGAAATAGAGTATGTTTAGTCTAGTACATTTTCTTTGCAGTAAACAAACTACTATAACCTTTATACACTTTTATTTTCACTTGCAGCTGCTTCACACACATGCAACAATCTGTAAAAGAAATTCGCTAAAGAAGTGTGTCTTCTTTAAAAAGAGACCAAATTTAGATATTTATTCCAAAGCATTCATGAATTACAACCATTTATGTTCAGATCTATCTGATATTTTTAGTAAACCAATGTTTCCTCCAGGTCATATTCAAGGAAATTATATTTGATCAAATATTTGGCTTTACTACAGTCATTTTCTTTTTAAATCTAAGCAATCAAACGATCATATAAGACATCCAAGGCATTTACTGGGATTAAATAAGATTGTGACCAATTTGCCTGTGTAATGGACATGACATCATGTATTCATTTCACCGAAAACGCTCTTCCATTCTGACTTTACTAATAAATCATAGGATCAGTTTATTTTATTTTTTTAGCTTGATGACACAATCTTTTTTTTCTCTTGGAGTTATTAAACTCTCTCTCTCTGCTCAGACGGGTCCCGTGTTGCATTTTATGGACTCTGGCGTCTCGCTGATGTCTGACTAAAAAAAGAGCAGTAGACAAAGAGAGAGAGTTGGAAATATTAAAACTCTAAGGGAGGGCATACAGATGCCCCGGATAAAAATTATTACCCAGAGTGCATTGTGTCAGTGACAGTGTGTATGATAGGAGAGTCATTATCGTCCCAGAGTTCAGTGTAAAACATCAGTTACATCACCACAGCAGACCTGCAGTTCAGGCACCTTACATCACACAGGGCAGAACTCTTAACACTCATCTACACCATTAGTGACGGCGGGTCGAGACCATTACAAGGTCTGAGTTCACGCGGACATGACGACTCAGGGTTTCAGCTGCCTAGATTTTACACTCATGGGTGATGTTTAAGATATGATAAGAACGGAACTGGTCTTCAAAATGAACAGCATTAAGTCAATAGTGAATTTATATTTAACTGCATTCATTTAAATGGATTCAAATGCTTTTAAAAATGTATTCATCTTAGTTCATGTTCATTTCAATATTACTAATACATTTTTTCAAATCAAAAAGTGTATCTCTTAATATTAGTTAATGGACCGGAGCTAACATGAACTAACCAATAATTGTAATATCCATTTGTGGTATTTGGTATTTTTGGTTATGACGTTTGTGTGCAGATCATCAATCTTTCTGCCATGGAATAAAAAAAAAAAAGGTAATTGTGAATTTTTTGACAACTCTGAGAAAGAAGTTTTGAATTCAAGAAAAAGGTCAGAATTGTGAGATTAAAAGTTGCAATTACCTTTTTAAATTGCAAGTTTATATTGTACAATTCGGACTTTTTTCTCGCGTTTATTTATTATCAAGTTTATTTATAATGTATAACTAAAGAAAAATGTGAGTCATAAACTCGGAATTGTAATAAACTCCAAACTGTAGGATACAAAGTATTGCAAGTTATTGTGAGTTAAAGAAAGTCCAAATGACCTTTTTAATAGCCAGTTTATATCTCACGATTCTAACTGTTTCTCGCAATTATGAATTATCGTGAGCTATGAACTTTGTCAGAATTGTCAGATATAAAGTCTGAATGAAGAATTATGTCAAGTTAAAGACACATTTCACTTTTTTATTCCTTTGGGGAAAGACATTTATGAATATTATTAGATTTTTGGGCCTGCATCTCAGTGTTTGGTGGGGCCGTTGACTTTTCTTTTGAGTTACAAATCTGACCCAATGTGACCTTATAATAAAGATTTAGCGCTTCATTAATGTTTTCCGCCAACATAGTCAGTCAGTATTCGTGTGCTGTCAGTACTAATAAGACGCTTATGTTGGCTGTGTGCCCCCCAGGCTCTACCCCTCTGAGAACGTACCCTCTCCTCTCCGTGATCACACACCAGCCGCCCAGCAGCCTCCCGCTTCTCTCGCCACCTCATCCGCTCAGCTCAGAGCCCACTCCCAGCCAGACGCCCGTCAGCATCAGCAGCGAATCAGAGACGGAGCACTCCACCCAGCGGCTGAAGAAACCCCGCCGCAGCCGGACCATCTTCACGGAGCTGCAGCTCTTGGGCCTGGAGAAGAAGTTCCAGAAGCAGAAATATCTCTCCACTCCAGACAGGTCAGTGGCTGCTCCGAAGAGAGGGCTTTACACTTTACATTTCTCCAGGATATGTGCCTCACACATGCTCTGTTAAAGCTATACTGGAAGCATTATTCACAAATGATTAACTGTTTAAATCTGATATTTCTTTTGAATAAACATGTATTTACATTTTTATTTCTGGCAATTGTTTGGAACATACCAAATTTAAATAATGAAAAAAAAAAAAAAAAAAAAAAATTGAATTTGGCATAATGCGCAATGATGACATATCGAAATACCTATAAAGGTACATATGGATTTGATTTCATGTTGACTTTAAGAAAGCAGAGTAATTATGATACGCTATAAATAAAAATAATTGTAAGTCCACTTAATACACACTTTAACCTGAAGCAAACCACTGTGAGCTGGGTGTTGCACTTAATACGACAGTAACATTTTAACCATGCTTTGAATTGCAAAAGAAGCCTTTAAAAGAAACACTACCCCATTCAAGACAACAGGGACGCATGCCAAGAAAAGCAAACAAAAATGTATTACATTGATTGCATGCCAATCATTTAAAGCACACACAGGTGTATTTAAACAACTTTGGGGCTTTGTACAATGAGATGAGGTAATCTACGTGTCGTGGGTCTTCTCACATGGGACACTTTTTTTTGGGCCATAACACATTTTCCATTTCAGTTTGGCTCTGCCTTTAGATTTGGCCGTAGTGGATGTGTTTCCATCATGGCCCAAAGGGTGTATTTGGGTAAAAATCCCACAAAAATCAGCTCTGTCCCACCTACAAGGATTCTGAGCGTGTCTGCCACACACACACACACACACACACACACACACACACACACACACACACGCACACGCACACGCACACGCACACGCACACGCACACGCACACGCACACACACACACACACACACACACACACACACACACACACTTCTGAATTTTTGGTCAGACCCAGTCTAAGGATGGATTCTGTCCTTCAGCGACATATGATCTGTCAGACATAATTGTCTGAAAACTGTCAGAAAAGTTAAAACAGTTCACTTCCATTTTTTGTTGTTGTTGTTTGTTTTACAAATAGCATTCTTTTATAAAACAAGAAAGATGTTATAAAGAAAAAATATATATGTATTGCCACGTATCATGTAGTTTTGGTCAGATATCGACTGACTTAAAGATGAAGTAAATAAAGTTATTAGTTTAAAAAAATGAAATATGTATAAAAATATAAAGAGTACACTCAAACATTCACAAACGCACACACACATACAGTAGTGGCCAAAAGTGATGTCCCTACAAGTTTGATTGAACCATAAAAGAAAGAAAGTATTAAATATTTTAAATATGAGGAAATATTGGGAAAAATTGGTTAAGTTATTGACTTAACATAATTATTTGGCAGGTTTTATTTTACTATCCCAAAAAAAAAAAAAAAAAAAATGTGATCAAAGCATAATGAAAATCCTAGTTTGGCAATTTTATTCTGAGTACAGGGAAGGAATAATAATAATGATAATAATATGTAATAAAAATAAGACTATGCATGACTGATCCTTATATAATTACCAATATATCATTCATTTCTAATAATAAGTCATTTCTTAGCAATCACGGACCCACCCAAGCATGCAGAGATCCACATGACGAGCTGGCATGAAAGAGGCCTGCTCTGTTAGATCCTGTCGGGTCAGTCTGTGGAGGTTTTGGCTCAAGGCCTCTTAGTTCATAGCTGGGTCATGAGTAGCCTCTGCTCTATCACTCTGTCACATACATCGCCTCAGGAACGAACAAATTCATTCATGGCTGGATGAAAAACAAGAGAGGGAAATTCCTCATTTTCTGGCATGTTTGAGGAATGGGCCTCAGAACGCCTCAGGTTTGTGTTTTATCAATCTCAAAGACGACCTAAAGGTGTTGTGCTGTCTTTGGCTTGTCCGCCTAGGCCACACAATCAGAACATGAAAGCAATGAAAAACGTGGCGCAATATGGAGCGTAATGATTTATATCATGAAGTTTTAATGGTTTTTTATGAGGCAGAGATGATTATAATCATCTTCATCATCATTATGAATAAATGTCAGAACCCAAACTGAGCTTAAATTAGGCTCATAGTTGCAAGAAACGTGCTGGCATTGGAATGCAGTGTGTGTGTATGTGTGTGTGTGTGTTTGTGTGGTTTCTCTGAAGAATAATAAGCACAAACACAAAGGTGCTTTTCTTACCGCCAATTACAGCACAGAAAGCAGCCACAATTGACAGACAGCTAGACTGGTGGGAAGAAAATCCCCACCACTTGTAGTCAATAGATTTTGCTTAAACATAATTCAGTGTGACATGACATATGTGACATTTAGCACATAAATAATTAGATTTTTCATATTTTACTCCGTCAGTTTGCAAGACAGTTAAGATTTATTTTATTTTTAGCATCACTAAAAGCACTACAAACACAGTGGTATAACTTATATATATATATATATATATATATATATATATATATATATATATATATATATATATATATATATATATATATATATATATATATATATACACACATACACACACTTTCGGTGGTGGACAGGGGTCCGCATGGGCACCCTGACTGGTCTGCGTCTATGCAGCTTCATACGCAACAAACTGTGATCAAATCATATCAAGTCACCTTTATTTATATAGCGCTTTTTAGTCCAATTGTTTCAAAGCAGCCTCACAGTGTAAACAGCAAGATAACGCGACAGAATTTGATTTGGCTGTACAGTCGCTCTGGTGAAAACAGTGATGTTATCCAGCTAATTTAAATTATCATATAGTGACAATGTGGGCAGATCTGTAATAGAGTTGAAATGTAGGTGTCCCCAACTGAGCAAGCCAAAAGCCAAAGGGAAAGGCAACTGTGATGTGATGCTCTGTGTATTCTCACACCTTTCTATCAGAACCAGCATTAACTTCTGGAGCAGTTTGAGCTCCAGTAGCTCGTCTGTTTGATCGGACCACACGGGCCAGACTTCGCTCCCCACGTGCATCAATGAGCCTTGGCCGCCCATGACCCTGTGGCCGGTTCTCCACTGTTCCTTCCTTGGAGCACTTTTGATAGATTTTGTTTATTTATTTATTTGCTAATTATGTGAGACTGGGATGAGAGACTTCCACTATAATAAACATTAATACTATATATTTTATTTTATTAAAAGTGACCACCCAATCAGAGACACAAAACTATGTGGGGAATTGTTACCAGATTCAAATAAAATACCAGATACATAAACATATATTTGCTGCAATTGACCATTCTGCAGCATTGTAATAAATAAGATGTAATAAAATACCATCTTATTAGCATCTTTACCATGGTACTGCCACAGCATGTTTTTATGAAGACATTTAACATTTAGTTTTTCATACAATGCAATCTAATGCACAACTTTGAACAAAAAGGAGCAAAATGAAACCAGATAAAGAGGAAGAGGAAAGTCAAGGGCCTTTGAGAGCGAGTGCTAATCTGCTCATTTCCAGAAGATCACTGCACCTCATATGACTCTCTGAGAGGCTCAACAGAGGAGGTGTGTAATCCTGCTTGGCTGGTGTGAGCGACTTTGAATGTAGATGTAGCAGAAATCTGTGCACTTGTTTGATATCTGGCTCTCTCGTCCCCTCAAATCCCATCTCACATGTCCCCTCCCTGCCTATCACGTTACAGCAGACCAATCGCTGCATTAGTCATGAAAGATCCCGAAAGATCCTCTATTGCCTTCGGGCAAGTCAGGAGCTCCATGACTGGATTACCTTATCCTGTATAGATAAAGCGCGATAGCATTCCACGGGAGGTCTGCCATTACATTCGGCCTGGGAAGACTCTTCGGTTCAGAGCTTGGCAGAACTTTCTGATATGTCATGCCAGCTTTGGGAATTTTGCAGTGATTAGATATACATCTGCACTCTAGATGGCCACCCACATGCTTTTATGTGTAAGACAACAGGTGACTCTGGGATTTCGGTCAATTACTTCCAGTTCTGAAGTTTCCCGCCTTCTTTGCAGTCATTCCTGTTGCTTGCTTGTGGGTTTCACTGGTCAGAACGGCACTCAAAGGGCTCTGCTCCAAAGCCTAGTGAGTTTCCTACTACTGCCTACTAAGTGTGTGTGTGTGTGTGTGTGTGTGTGTGTGTGTGTGTGTGTGTGTAGAAGATTTCAGATATTGCCATCTTTTGCGGACATTTTTCCCCCCATGACGTATATATATATACATATATATATATATATATATATATATATATATATATATATATATATATATATATATATATATATATATATATATATATATATATATATATATTAATTTGTATTTTTTTTAATTAAGATTAATTGATTTATTAACAATATGTAAAAACACTAGGTCACCCCATAGTTTATTTTATCAAATAATTTAGTGGAATAAATTAATTCCCAGTCTTAAATAATTATGACTGTTTTCTAGAAAAAAACATTATCATATATATATATATATATATATAATTTTTTTTTATTTATTTAACCCACAGTTTTGGGAATAGTCAGCTTTTTAAAATATTTTTTGTAAACCATTATTATTAATATTATTTTTTCAAATTATTATTATATTTTATCACCTTATAACTTGGCATAAATGTGTATCTTAGGATGTCGCATATTTTTTATTTTTTTTTTAATTTTGGAAAAGACTTTGCAGCTTTGGAACAGAATAACAACCTTTCATTTGTGTTTGATTTATGCACTTTCATTCAACTTGCACTTTGTATGTGTGTGTAGATTGGACCTGGCCCAGTCTTTGGGACTCACACAGCTCCAGGTGAAGACATGGTACCAGAATAGACGCATGAAATGGAAGAAAATGGTGAGTTGAACGGGCTTTCTCAAGGCAAACATCACAAGTCATAGCATAGAAACTTAGATTGTGAAGATACTGTCATCTTGTATCAATAAAAACATCTGTGTTGAAAACTCACCAAAGCTTTCTATGTGGAAATGGAAACTCTGAGACATATCATTAAAAATCCATTAGACAGTGTTGAGCTGCCCTTCTCAGCGCTCAATACAGCCAGTGTAACAGTTACGACCCCGGGCTGCTCGATGAGTGTGTGTGGGACAACGAGTGATGATTTAAAGGACAGCACAGGTCTACGTCAGCTCGATAAAACTCTCAAGCAGGAACAAAAGATCCACGCCATGTTCACCTCTGAGAAAATAAGTGCAAACGACCAGCCCATATGGCTATATATCTTCCCTTAATCACTGTAATAACCATCCTCACCTTTGACTAGACCCACATTTTTCCATGTGTATATGTCTTTGTTTTTTAGGTGCTAAAAGGAGGACACGAGGCTCCTACCAAGCCTAAAGGCCGACCTAAGAAGAACTCCATCCCAACCACAGAGGAGATCGAGGCCGAGGAACGGATGGCGGCCAAACTGGCAGAGGAGGACAGGCTACACGCGGGAAAGGAGGTCTCTTCCCATCTCAACCTCAAGATCTCAGCGCATCCGCTACATCTACCGAGTCCGACTGTCCAGAAACCCCAGGTGCTAGAACAGGCCCCCTCCGTCTCCGTCAGAAGCAATGACGACCAGCTAAATGCAGCCCCGCTGATTCACAACCAAAGACAGCTACTGAAAGACTTTTGAAAGACAGTTTAAACGGCTTCCTGTGCCTGATTTTAAGTGGCCCGAAAGGTATAGGGGTACTTTAGACACAAAAAATGTGTGTGGCGTTGCAAAGCAACTAAACATCAAAACCAAATGGCTTGTATTACCAAAAAACGTACACTTTTTTTAGAGAAACATTTCACAAAAATATGCTTTTGTTGGTGTTACATGATGAAATATCTGAACAACATGTTCAGAGTGGACCTGTGGTTATTCTGATACAGTGCCGGTCCTAGACTCCTGGGGGCCCTAAGCAAGACTTTTTCCAGGGGCCCCTGTCAGTGTCTTCATAAAAACCCCGGAAATGACCCTCAACCCCTTATGCTGTTCCATCGGAGTAGTTTCTCTGTCAACCAACAACAGTGAGTTCAGTAATACAATACAATATAAAATAACAGGACAAGTATAACAGGAAAAATGAACAAAATGAAATTTAGCCTAATCATAGCCTCCTATACAAACATTGAATAAAGTAATCAAATGTACAAAAATAAATAAATAAAACTAAACGTTCATATAGGCTTCATTGTATGAATTAAATACGCATTGATTCTTATTAAAGTTACTAAAGTATATTCAGTGAAGAGCAGTGAATGATTCTCTCGTTTTCTTTTGCTGTTGGATTGACATTAAATGACGGACAGCAGCAGGTTTATTAGGCTGATGTCACTTTAAGACCCAAATGCACAGATCTAATACACTGACAAGCACTCGATTACGTTCCCAGCTCTTTATGTCCACTGAAGACATAACAGCTCAGTACGCTTTTACATGTGATGTTATATGACTCGACTGATTTGGATGCTACTTATTGGTGAAACCTGTTTAAAGGAAAGGAATGGAAAGCGCAAGTTTTTATAATCGTCGGACGCAAAAATCTGAAAATAAACACAGCCCTAAATCATTCTTGAGAGCAAAGGGTGGCCCCTGGTGGATCGAAGGGCCTATGCAACATACAGGGAGGACCGGCACTGCTCTGAAAGAAGAACCGACTTCATCCACCAAAAATGTTTTTTTGCAGATTTAGTTGTCTAATGCAATGACACGGCAGGCTTTTTACAGTACGCTAGTGTCCAAATATTTTCCCACTACATATGGCGATGCGGTCATACAGATTATTACATTGGCTTTAAATGTTTCTGTCATACAACTGCCTTTCTGAAATGTATTTTATAAAACATTTTATAAAATGTTCGCACAGACCAACCAGTACAGCGCCTTCTATATGAACAAACAGTAAGTGTTTCTCTCTCTCTCTCTCTCTCTCTCTCTCTCTCTCTCTCTCTCTCTCTCTCTCTCTCTCTCTCTCTCTCTCTCTCTCTCTCTCTCTCCTCTCTCTCTCTCTCTCTCTCTCTCTCTCTCTCTCTCTCTCTCTCTCTCTCTCTCTCTCTCCTCTCTCTCCTCCCTGTAAATAGTACCTGTTTAATTGCGCCTGTAGTTTACGGTGCACCTGTGTACTGTAGCTTGGGATTCTGTGCCAAAACACATATATCTGAGAGGCTAAAGTGCCCTTTGAGGTATTTGTTCCTTTTTTTACACATCCACGAAGCTGCTGCCATTAAAGTTAATAGGACGGGTTAGTATGAATACAGTGTAAACATGTACAGAGTTCTGGATTTC
The DNA here is from genome assembly GCF_024679245.1 of Pseudorasbora parva. Taxonomy (NCBI): domain Eukaryota; kingdom Metazoa; phylum Chordata; class Actinopteri; order Cypriniformes; family Gobionidae; genus Pseudorasbora; species Pseudorasbora parva. The sequence continues at coordinate 4,367,259 of NC_090187.1, read as the reverse complement.
ACATGAGAAAATGTGGCTCTTTTTAAAGCAGGATGGTCCAGTTTGGGTAAAGATTAGCTTTATCCATTCAACATCTCAATGGATAAAGAATCTGTCAGCTTATACAGAAAAAGAACATAAATTTTGAGAAAACATTAAAAGGTAATATTGATTTAAGTAAAGCTTCCAAAGTGCCCTCTCTCTGCCAAACGACAATGTGTTTTTCTTGTTCTATTTGCAGAGAAAAAGAGTTTCTTTGTACGTTTTATGCGTGACAATGCTTCGACTTCAGTGTATTTCAACCGAATCCTTTCTTCAAATCACTTTTGTGTGTGTGTGTGTGTGTGTGTGTGTGTGTGTATAACCTTTGCA